>NC_140305.1:12708543-12866043 GCF_964211825.1 Aythya ferina | reverse complement strand
GTTACGGCTGGATGCTGCCCGCAGGACCACCTAGGCAGTTAAAAGCATCCAGCCTGGCCTTCCTTTAACCAAAATAACAAATAAGAGAGGAAGAGGAAAGACGGCTGGGGCAGGAGGAAACGGGAGAGACCGAGCTGGCGCCCAGGTGTAACCGTGCAATCGCCACGGAGCTGCTGTAGGAGAGACAAAGACAGAGGGGGAATTACGTGATGTTAAAAACTTTATTTTAAAGGACACATTAAGCCCGTAGAAGTCTCTGAGAGATATTACTTATTTCTGCTTATTAGTGATAATAGCCCAGTAAATTTGCTATTGAGTGTATCAAAGGCATTCAAAGAGACTTTGAAACATCAAAAAGATTGCGATTCTGATTTTACGGTTTTATTCCAGGCCCGACCTCCTGGCTACGTTCCTTGATTGTAGTGTTTTAAAGTGAGCGGTGATCAGAAAGGCGTCCTCCTCCTCCTCCTCCTCCTCCTCCGCTGCTCGGAGCCCCGACCGGCCGGCTCGGCCCGGGCCCCACGCGGGGCACGGAGGATGCAGCTCCCCCGCTGCTCCGGCTCCAAAGGGCCGCCGTGGGGGCGAGCAGGCGAGGACACGTCCCACGCTGCGTGGGCAGGGCGCTCCGCCAGCTCGCCCTTCTCCGTTAAAAGGAAAACACAACCCAAAGTGCTGCGAAATTGGAAAAACGAGCTGCAGCCCGTGGGCTTAGCCGGGCTCTCCCCCGGCGCGGTGCCCCCACGGGAGGCGTGGGGCAGGAGCCACGGGGTGGCCGCGGTCGCGGGGGGGAGAAGCGGGATTCGTTTTGTGCGCTGCGGCCGCCGCGGGAGCCGGGCATCCTCTGCCACCGCCGGGCTTTTGATGTGTCTGTAATTTACCCGTTTTCCTTCAGTCCTTAATTTTGCCTCCCCGTCTCCTCTTTTCTCCCTTCACACGCCTCTGTTCCAGTTGGGGTGTTTTAGACGAACATCAAAGGGACAATCCAGCCTACCCCCACTCCCCCCCCTTTCTTTTTTCTTCCCGTTTTTTATTAGGGCAAATAGCGAAATGTTTCATTATTACCGAGCGCGCTGCTTTTGTAAAGCTACACAAGAAATAACGCGCGGGGTCTGTACAGGTCCGCACGGCAACAAGCAAACATGTGTACGCGTAAAAGCCCAGAAATTAAATACCGGTTGATCCCAATTTAAAAAGGAGAGCGAGGGAGAGGGAAGCGGCTCTTTGAGTGTGTGAGAGAAAGAGGGGAAGAGATGAGTAGCTGGTAATTATTGAAATATAAGGATGAGATTAATTCAAAGGAAACAAACTATGAAAACAATTGGAGCCGAGTGAAAAGCAAAACCCAGATTAGAATTTGCTTGTGGTTTGTTGTCTGTCTGCTTTCTTTCCTCCTCCCCACCCATTGTCACAGTGCAAGGCAATGGGATTTGCACACTTGAGGTGTAATAGCATTACTGCATTAATTAAAATTTTCATTTCACGTCCAGATTGTTTACTTATCTGCTGGAAACATATGTCGGGAGAAGTTGAGATTCTGGATTCTGCTCCGCTGCCCAAGGTGCAGCGCAGTACAGGGGGGGAGAGGATGGCTTCAGATTTTTTTTTCATTGCATCCTCCAGCCTTATCTCGGTGCTGTAAATTATAAGGAGACTCCATTGAACTGAATATGAAGATTATATTTGCGAGCGGCGCGTCCTGGAGCGGCCCCGGTCCCACTTGGAAATGAAACAAGCCGCATGGCCGGCCCCGCGCCCCCCGCCCGCTCCGCCACGCCGCAGCCCCCCGGGGCCGGTGGGGGACGGATCGGGCCCCAGCCGAGCCCGAGGATGTCCCCCGCTTGTCCCCGCTCCCTCCCGGGGACAGCACTCCAGAACCACGACCCACCCCCCCCCCCCCCAAAAAAAAAAAACAAAAGCAAACCCCACGCGAGTCCCCGGTGCGCCCCGTCGGGGCGGGCGCTGCGTCGGAGCCGGGTCACCGGCTACCTGCAGCGGTTCCGTGCCCCATGTGGGAGCCGTCGCTTTAGTTGCTCTTCCCCCTCCCCCCTTTTTTTTGTTTATTTTTTTAAATTATTGTTTATTTTTTGCCTTTTTAATTTTTTTTTTTTTTTTTTTTTAAGAGACCCCTGAGAAGGCGGCGAGGTGCCGTCCTCTCCGCCGGGTCTATCTGTAATTGAATCTAGGTCAGTTATTCTAAAGCATGGGAGAGGCTGATTCCCTCTTTCCGACATCAGCCCGGAATTTGGGGGGAGGAGAGGGGGGTCTTGCAATTTCATTTAAAATGTAATGGTGGATGAACCGATAAGCAAATAGGGGGAAAAAAGGCTCTGCTTAAAAGAAAAAAAAAATGGCATGCTTTTAATATGCTTCCAGATGGGGGGAAAATGATTTACATGGGAGTTTATTTCCTCTTTGCTGATATGAAAGAATTACAGATACAAAACCCACTGATCTATAGAATAAAAAAAAAGAAAAGAAATGTTATTTTCCTGTAAAGGTATCAGTTCATTTATATTCATTTAACCATCCATCCATCAATTCACTTTCTCACTCCCTGCACATTCTCTCTGCCTCTGGTAAACCTACCCCACCAATATACTTTTCTAGAATATACAATGAAGTTTCCTTAAAAAAAAGAAATAATAAGAGATTCAGCCGAAGTAGGCAAAGAGAAGTTCCCCTTTCCCCCGACCCCTAGCTCCCATTTTATGTTGCAGACTTTGAGTAAATTAGCAATATGAAAAACTATGTTTCAGTTCGGAAAAAAATATCTGTGTATATCTATAAATAATATATGGACTATAGATGTTATATATGCGTCTACTTGTGTATATATTGTGTATATATAGCGGAGCTCATATGCTCAACATGTATGTACTGTGTCTTTACGCTTATGTTATACAAATAGTTCAGTCTCTCTCTATATGCGTGCCTATAAAATAAAATATACACATATTGTACAGATATTTACAGCATTCATATATCGTTAAGTGCATGGACATAGATTGAAACATACATACAACCTACGTATGCTGTATATATGCACAATATATATGATGTGCACACTGTGCACATACAAAGACAGCATCTCTGTGACCCAGAGCAGAATGTTTGTATTTAAATTTAAAATATTTCTTAAATTCCTAACACATGTCCTTTATGAATGTTGAGGCAAAGCTGACTGTACAGGGTAGGTGCTCACGCTTGTGTCCGCACGCTGATGCACACTCCTCTGCGCACATAGAGAGAGATCGGGCTACAGAAAAGCAAGAATCAGCCAGGTGGTCTCAGACCTTCCAAATCTAAGGGCCATATCTGTATTTTTTCACATTTAGGACTGCACCTGGACCTGAGATGCAATTCCCTTTACAGGAATAGGGACGAAAGAGTAAACTCCTCTCTCTGTCAGAAATATGTTTGAGTATTAAAACAAATCCACCCAAGGCGAGCTCTTTCCAGGGGCTGCTGCCTGCTGTGTGTTTGGTGGGAAGCAGCTGGAGGCAGCTTCTTTCTCCCTGTGATCTGGATGTGAGAGAATAGTTATGGAGAGGATGAGGCTGTGCGCCCAAAGTCAGAGGCTGTTAAACCATCATCTGTTTCCCGGAGGTCTTCACAGAGGCTGGAAGTGGAAGGATGTAGAATAACTTGCCTTTGTGGTCTAAATGTAGCAGCAAAAGCTGTGTAAGAAGTTGGCTGTTTACTGAGAAAAATAGGTAAATAGAGAGACAGCTAGATATGGAAATACCTATGTAGACAGATAAAAATACATATCTTTATCTTCAGCCAGATATTGATATAGATCCGCATATAATTTTTCCTGTGGCTGCTTGTTAAAAGAGCCTCAGCCGGCACTCGGGGGGTCCTCGCCACTCTTCTAAAAAACCCGTGTACAAATAAAGCAACCAGCCAATCACCCCAAGATCAAACAACCTGGCGACTGTGTAGATATGAGCTACCTCGTGGAAGCCTGCCCTGCACACATCCCCTATAAAAACGTGAACCAGATCAAAGGCTGGAGTTACCAGGCTCCATATTGTAAGTGACGCCTGCAAATGTTAGTCCGGCTTCGCGTTTCGAGCCCGTACCTGAATAAATACATAATCATATCACATAGCATAATTAATAAGAGTATCACCATGAAGGACTCTTAAAGGAAAGGCTGTTGAAAGAGAGTTCCTGAAGATAATCCTTTTAAAAGGTTTCCTTAAAATGCAACCACTAGTGGGAATAAGGCAGGTTTAGTTCCAACATCTTAATACCTCTGGGTAGCACAGGTTTAGATCTTGTAATGTCTCTCCTTTAGCATTCTCTTTACTTTTGATTTGGGACTTGCACTTTTTGGAGGATCTTGTTGCTGCAGTGGTACTCACTGGAGAAGGTCCCCAGAGGAGGCCCAGCCTGGCTCCATCGACCCGTCAGGACGTACAACCTCGTTTCAGCTGGAAATCAAACGTCCTCCCTGCTTGTAATAACCTTTCCAACCTCACTCTTCTGGAGCAAGTGCTGGTGTCCTGCACTTTTGTCTAATGACCCATTCAAGTAATTTTCAGGGTGCTGTTTCATTTGTTTTTCACTTATCCTGGATGGTACAACGATTCCTGGCCATCGAAATGAGGTTCAGCTGCTCCAAGCTCTTTGCTTAGCGGTGGTCACCCAAGTCTCCTCCATCGTGCTCAGGGAAGGTCCGCGTGGCATCACCTGCCAGGGTTGGTAAGTAAATGACTTTTCTTTGCTTTAACTAATTATGTCCATGTAAATGATGCAGAACCACATGGCAAATTGCAGAGCTAGGGGTTAAATTGGAAACAGTGGGCTCTGTTCGATATTCCCCTGAACCCTTCTTCCTCAGTCTCCCATCCCGTGAGCTATTTCTCTGGGAGACCCTGAAGCACCAAGGTCCTGCCTTGTGCTGTCACTGCTTATCCAGCATGTCAGCGCAGCAGCCTTCCTGCTCATACAAACCACTTCCAGCAGGAAAAGTTAGCATTTGTGAAAAGTGTCACCGAACTGGGAAATGGAAATTAGCAAGGGCTTTTGGAGTAAGAGATGATGGACACATCTTCCAGACAACAATAATTAAAAAAATGCAATATAAAAATGAAACAATTAAATCCCTTGTATTAGTTAGTTTGTTTCTTTAACCTGTGACTGTGGACAACCCTTTGAACTATCCCCATCCAAATTTATCAGTCAGTGTCAGCTTTAGTGTCCCATCTCTCTTACCCCACACGGAATTTTTTGGCCTCTGGAAAACCAGGTATCTTCATTCCCAGTGACGGGTGCTCTATTGTGGCAGTGTGTGTGTAGGGGAAAGTGGTTTGAAGGCAATGTCAATTGCAAAAATGCAAAAATGTCAATTGCAATTGCAAAATGGAATTGAGGGTTTTGGAGCTGCTCTAGTGGTTGTCCTCTGTCTTGGAGGCTGGGACCAGTGTACTTTGCGTGGAGAGGTTGGACATGCTTTGACACCGCAGCCTAGAGTGTCCCTGTGAAGGTTAATAGTTAAACTTTTCAGGCCTCCAGGGAGAGCAGGATCAGGTCTCTGCCGGTTCACATGCTTTCAGCTCCTTTAGTTTTGAAACAAATACGCAAATCAGAAATAGGTGCCAGAGGGTTCAGGGGCAGGGAGGCAGAAAGGGAGGCCAGAGAAGCTCAAGGAAGTCTGCTTTCTCTGGGGATACCTGGTGGCAAGGGGCTGTGTCCATCATTGGCGGTGGTGGTGACCTCCTGGTCATGGTAGGCTGAGCTGTGCCTTCTTGTCCCATTGGTGATGTCTTTTGTGGTGGTGGGCTCATGGATCACCATCCCCTGCCCCAGCACTGTTCCCCAGCAAAGCTTTTTAAGTCAAACCCCTCATCTATGAAGACGGACTGTGATGGATACACTGCCTACCTGCCTGAGTTCTACTTTTCCAGTCTTTATTTATTTATTTATTATTTTTTAGCAAGGTCGGAGACCTCTGATTTAGAGTGGATATTTAATTACTTATAATTTCTTCAAATTCCCATGCGGGCATTTTTAATGTTCACCTCCTTCCTTCCTGTGAGCCATTAGCATGAGTCATTTTGATTCCTAGCACAGACAAAGGTTCCCTCTTGCTTCTTCTTCTCCATCCAGCCCTACTTACATGGGAACTCCCTCATCAGGCAGTGAAAAGAGAAAGGGAATTAGATCTTTATCAGAGACTTTCTTTCACCCACATTTTCCCTATATTGGTAAGTTAAATAGCCCAATAAATACTTTTCTATCTAGAAATGAAACTCCTGCAGCCGAAAGTATTCCCTCTCCTTTGGAGGCAAACCAGGAGGTGATGTGACCTTACATCCTTCTCCTGGACATACCAGTGTCAGTCCTCCATGATATGATTTTGCTTGTTCTCTCTGTAGCTATAGAGTTCCAGGGAAGACAAGAACTGAATTTCTAGCAGATCTCTCTCTTCTCTCTCTCTCTCTTTTTTTTTTTCTTTTTTCTTTTTTCTTTTTTCTTTTTTTTTTTTTTTTTAAAAAACCAAAAACAAACAAACAAACAAACAAACAAAAAAAACAAACGGAAAATGAAAATAAAATCCCTGAGTTGCTTCAAATCCCTGCCAACTTTTTGGGCCTTCGTAGCTAAGCCAAAAATAAGGGCACAAGACATTTTTTCTTCATTTGCAGGTCACCTTGAAGGTAGATGTGTAGCTCTTTTTATAGTGTTTCTTCTTTCAAGAGGATTTCACTGAGCAATGTAGCAATGACCAAAATGCCCTATTTCCTTATGGTTCCTCAGATGTGTCTTCAGGATATGCAAACATCTGGACTACTCCCCATTACGGATTTTCACTTCATTGCTGTGACACAGTCCAACTTGAGGTACTATGGAGGTTTGGCTTAAACATGCTTTAACATAATTTTGTAAGCACCTTTCAGCACTACAGCCCATGCATGCATTTTCATATAGCAGCAGGGCTGGAGGAGATGTCTACATCTGTGTAAAACTAGGGAGGCACCCTCCTTCAACCTAAATGCAGCCACTCTATTTAGCATGAGATGTCTGTGAAGAGCACCTCCGTGCCAAACAGCCACTGATTAAAAGCACTACAAAGGAAGAGCAAAACAGTGAGAGCACCCCAATGGAGTGGGAGCACTAGCAAGGAATGAAAGCATAGGAGTGGAGGTGCCCCTATGATCTCTCCCCCTGGGGATGGGGCAATGGCTAGATGCTCATAGGCATCTGAGTGCTTCTCTCTGCTCCCTGCCTATCGTCCTGCGTGGAGCTGTTTGTCCCTTCCAGCACGGGGCCACGTGGGGACAAGACCCCATGGGTCACCTCCTTTGCTGGCATGTTGGGAGCAGCTGCTGCCTGGAGAGAAACCATCCAGAAGGTCAAGCTGTACACGTGCTTTAGTTTAGTCAAAGTGGTTTTCCCAGCCCTAATTGATAACTGATGAGAAAACCTTCTGCTCTACACATATCTATGCATATGTATAGACGTGCACACAGACACACATGTGTGTATATAAATAGATCTCTTTAAATTTAAATAGATTTATGCCCAAGGACAGGAAGGTGGATAAAAGGTCGTTACAAAGAAAGAAGATCTAACATCTGTATGCTCTTTTGTGAGCATTAAATATGTAGTTGGTTGCATTCAGTGCTAATACTCCTATTAATTTCTATTTTTCATTGTTGTTTTCCCATTTGTCAAGCTTGAATGAAGGGATAATGAAGTAAACGGATGTTAACTACAAATTAATCATCCCTGTCTTGATAGCATAACAGAAGTTACTATTCACTTACCTTCATTACTTAGAAATGGTAACACACTTTCCATAACCATACCAGCAAAACCTGGAAAAAAAAAAGAAAAAAAAAAAAAAAAAGAGAGGGGAAAAAAAAAAGAAGAGAGAAAGAAAAAGAAACAGAAAGAAAATACATTTTTCCCAAGAAAGTACAAATATTGAAAGTGTTAGTAATCAACTGAGTTTGAACAGCAATAAAGAGACAGAGTAGTTGAAGGTGTACTACGGTTGCAAGGTCTTGAAAGGTTAGATGTTTTGAGGGTCTTTTCTATCAACTGGAGTCAGTTTCTTCTCATTGCATAGAAAGAATGGATACATCTACAAATGTAGAACATTTTTTTGCAAACCTCCTTGCTTTGCTTTGGAACTCAGTGTCTGTGACCCTGGTCTTGCTATGGCACCAGGTGACTGGGGAGGCTCCTTCGTACCAGTGCAAATGGGAACTGGCTTGCTGAGCCTCCTACCAGAGACCAGAGAGGGACGGAGGTCGGGGGGAGAGGGGGCACCAGCCCTGGTGTTTGTCTTCTCAGGGGTACATCAGCGTCTGCTGAAGGCTTTGGAGCACCTGCAAGTGCACCTTGAGCAGCTACTCCTGAAGACAAGTTACGTGGGCTTTGAGCACGCACTATTTTTTCAGTTTGGACTTTGAAACAAGCAACCTGGGGTATTTCTGCTCAGGTTTTTTACTCCTGATGGAGTGTTGCTATACTTTATGCAGACAGGAGAGTTGGGTTTAACCACCTGGCCTCATTTTGTGCTCACAATAAGAAACAAGTGTAGATTTCTGTTTTGTCACTCGGCAATCACGAATCGCTCCTCATTACAGGGATCACTTGGTGCAACACTGCAACATCTTCTGTTGCTCTTCCCTGTGCTGCTGGCTGCTGTAGAACTTTAGAGCCCCATCCACCCCCCTGTAACACCCTGGAGAGTCACCAGCACCCTGCGACAGCAGAGCCTGGCAGCCACATGGCTCCTAGTGCCTGGGACTAGGCCTCAGGCCTCAGTGTGGTGCCATGCCCAGCTCCACAGACTCAATGTTGCCTTCCACAGACCTCTTTATTACCTCTGATAATCATTATCAGAGAAGGAAATGTTAGGCCAGATTGAGAATGTCATGTAACACATTTATGTAGCTGTACCCATTCTGATACTTCTCAAGGCGTACTCTCAGGTCTCCTCCAGATTCAGGTCTGACCCATACATATGGAAGACTGTTTATGTGGTCTTAAAGACCCTTTCCCAGGGGAAGTGGCCACTGTGGGTTCATCTCTAAAATGACCAGGGAATGGTCAACTTCAAGGTTTGCAGGTATCACTGCCTTTCTGCATTGTATACTGTTTTGATGTTTCTTAAAGGGATTCTTCCCAAACTTTGTCACTTCCTTTTTATTGTGTTCCTCTTGCCAGTCCTTGGTATGGTCCTTCCCCCTCTTTTATTAATCTCCTGAGACTTATTTTGACTCAGAATTTTTACACATCTGTCCCAACATAATCTTTTGTCTTCCCAACCTAAATTTATCATTGCTCCTTCCTTTATGAAATGCCAGAATTTCACAGTAAAGTGCTCTCTAACCACACCTCTTTCAGTCCACACCTCTCTCAGGATATTGCCTGGAGGCACTGAGTGACATCTTCCTGCATAACTGTCACTCGCCTGCTGTCCTGGAAAAGCAGACAAACCTCCACATCTGCCTGCCTCATCCTGTCTACCCTGCATTTGGGTCAGGACAGGCAGAAGACCTCTGCTCAGAGGTCCATTCTGCATACCCAGCTCGTCTAGATTAAAACCAGAACTTTCCCAGCGTCTCTCCTTCCCTCCTCTCTTCACATTCCCACTTTTTATTTTATTTTATTTTATTTTATTTTATTTTATTTTATTTTATTTTATTTTATTTTATTTTATTTTATTTTATTTTATTTTATTTTATTTTATTTTATTATTTTTTTCTCATCTCTTTTCCCTCCTGACAGGTGCTGGCAAACCTATAATTCTGTTGGTTTTCAAAGGCCTGGATTTCACTCATCACCCACCATCTCTGCTACACGCTCTCCAAGCTGAAACATCTCAGTTTGTTTTGTAGGCCCTGGAAAAAACAAAGCAGTGGAGAGGGACATAAGTATGCCAGAATCCAGTACTCTGACAGCGCAGTTAACTAACATTGACCTGTGGCTACTTCTGTGGCTGCTGCATAACGCTTTAAACTGAGTGTTTCTTTTGTTTTGTCTCCAGCCCAAGAATTCATTTTTTAATAAGAAAACTCAGAAGTGTCTCTGAAGGATATGGGCTCATGAGCGTCACTGCCGCGTTGCAGATGTGCAAGCTTTCACTCACTCACGTGGTCCCCATGGTCTTCAGCTACTTGGATTAACGAGGGTCCAGTGTAGTCCTTGCCTTCGCCTCTTGCAAGACGCATGCAATAGAGCCTTGGAGCTGCCTTTGCCTCTTCAGGCATCTTCTCCATGCCATCACGTGTGCACGGCTGCTACTTGGAGAGCCTCAGAGAAGGGGAGGAAAGGCTCTCAATGTGTTAAGCAAGCATCTGGTTTCCTTTCCTTGTTGCTCCCATGGCTGGAGGAACAGCACACTTCATGTGCAACTTAGCCTGCCTAAAGCCTCCAGAAAATCAGCAATTTGTTCTTATAAGTCAGTCCTACCTTGTTGCTTGTCTTTCATAGCCCTCTCTGCTATATGTTTGTCCTCATGTCTGTGGATCCCCTGTGTCACCAAACTGCTTCTTACCCTTCCCCTTTTTGCCCCTCTTGACCAGTTCTCGCACAAGTGGGTTTTCCAGTTCCTGGGCCCTAGATCCTGCCCCATGTTTTCTACATAGGTTGCCTCCTCTCTTCTCTGTTGTCTGTAACTTTTTCCCTTATTTTGGACCAAAGGAGAATCCACATTTCCTTGCACAGATCGGCTCTGTCTTTGGTTGCTAATGAGGAGCTGAAAAGGAATTCACTTCACCTACGTACAAGGGCTAAGGGATGGTGAGTGCTTTTCCCAACAAGGTCCTTTGCTCTCCCAGGGTTGTGGGAAGTGTGCTTGGATTCTGCTTCTCACACAACCCAGATCCCAACCCTGTTGTGAGTAAAGACTTGTGAACCAAGCCATCTCATTTCTCTTGTACTACATGCTGCCCTGTGCTTGGCTTGCTTATTGGGGGGCTGAGTTGAGGTTTCTCTGGCTACCTGTGAGCACTACTAAAAGCACCTTTATTTTGGTTTGATCAGCGCAAAGTCAGCAGTGTTTCCTTAGGGAAGGGGTCTTAGGGCTGCAGTTGCAGTACTAGTCCAATAGCTTATTGTGCTTGGCTGAGTTCTGTCTCCTTCAACCCTGTGATGTCTTCTCCCATGATGGCATCATTTTTTGGATGACTACAACACTGGTAAGGAGCAAAGACAAAGGTCTTCCAAAGTTTATCCAGTTCATCAAGACCCACATCCCTGTGGTCTTTCCCAGATTGTCCACCCAAAGTAGCAGGAACCTGCCTCCCCTCCCACCCTGGGAATGGGATTTGAACATGGTGGGTGCTGCTTTCAGAGCTGTGCAAGCCAGCCCTTTGAAAAGAGTTTGGGATCCTAAATCACACAGGCTTATCAAAAAATAAAATCCAGGCTCTCAAGTGTCTCAAACAGTTTAGCTCATTTTATGGGGAGATGTGAGATATTTCTAAATGGAGTCAGGAATGGAAGAAGCAGCTGGGTACATTTTAATTCTAATTTTTCATATATACCAAGCGTTAAATTAACAAGCAAGGGAGAACACTACTGAGGAGATATCTGCTGTTTAGACAGGCATATCAGGATAAAATTACTCTGAGCTTGCCCGTGGTTTGTCTGGATACTCCTGGAACTGCACCAGTAAAGAGTATAATTGCACTGCTATTTGAGGCTTCAGATTTGGTGCTGCGAATCCTCCCCTCTGTCTGACTGTGCAAGGTTTGCTTGATGACGTTAGGTAACTATTCCCCATAGGTGATTTCTACTCAGGCAGGGCACAAAGCTCCTCAGAGGATGTGTCATCAAGAGAAAAGGAGAAGGCCTTGGGCAAAGGATTAATATTTTCAGCTGTAAAGACGGTTGGCTCAAATGTTTTTTGGAGAGAGCTTTCCCTTGCAGTGTTTCAGTACAGGGGTCTAATTGGTGCAGGAAAGATTTTTGTAGTCAAGAGGAAGATTTCTGCTTCTGAACAGCTGGTGTAATGCACAGACTCAGACTATTTCAATATCATCTTATAGATGTATTTATTTTTTTTTCTGATAGTGATAATAAAAATCACTGTTGTTGTTTTCAGCTTGGAGTAATGGAGTTTAAAATCAGAATCCTCTCCAACATCTTTTATTTGCCATGTGATATTGGGCACGGAGGCCTTTGGATTAGTTAACATCTGTATACATCAACTCCATGAAGCACCACAGGCACAGCTGGCTTGTACCACATAGGTGCACTTCGAGTACTTGTGTTTCTAGTAAATGGTTCCTATTGACTTTCCCTGAAGCTCAGATATAAAATGCTTCAGTGCACTGAATGTGATTTTTTTTTCTCGATCTGAGTCCCAGGAGAACTCACTCCAAGCATTCCCACTCAATGAAATATTGTCTCTGCAGACAAGGAAAGCAATCTCTTGAGAACAGACTTGTACATAGAGAAATGGGTCATTTCTCAGCAACCTTTTGATACTGTCAAGCCTTCAATCTTTTGGGGATTTTTGGACTTTGCTAGTACATACAACCAGCTGTGGACACTAAATGCTTCATTTTCACCAAAGTTATTATTATTCCCTTTGAACGTCTCAAATCATTTAGTTGTGCAGGTAGCATTGTTGTTTCCATTTTGTAGACGGGAGTGTAGTGTTGCATAGAGATGCTGAAAATCCTGAAAAGTCGATACAAGTCTATTCTGGATTGTTGAGTTCCTCTTGCAATGCCAGGATGGCTCAAGTATGCATGTGCATGTGTATTCTGGTGTTTGTTGTCCAGACTGGTAAATTTATCACTTCTTTTCTTTCTTTCTAAGGTCTTCTGGTTTCCTGAGTGTGAACATTTCCATAGTTGACCCTGCTCACCTGTGGAGCAGAGATGGGAAGAAGTGGGAAGAAGCTTCCCTTTTGCAAGTCCCTGTGTTTTTACCACAGTGATGGAGCCTGAGGCTGTGGAAATCCTTTAAGGAGTGTGTGTTTGTAGGTGTTGTTTACAGTAGCAAAATCTGCACACTGAGCCCAACTATGCACTGCTTGAGCATGGGAGATGCTTTTCCTCAGACCCCTCTGAGCCAGCCACGTCAGCAGGCTGGTAATAGTACGTATACATGTGCATGGGGTGGCGAGGGGACAGAGCAGTCCGAGCAAACAGGGGCCAGACCAGACTGCGAGATGACAGGACACAAGTGGAGATGTGGGTAGAGATCTCCACCCTCTGCAGGTAACATGCTAAAAAAGAAAATGCTGTCTGCTGATGGACCCACAGCTCTCCACCTTGCTCCAGCACAGTGGCTGGGATTTACCAGGGCCATGGTGGTCCTTAAGCCAGGGGCATCTAGGGCTGCCTCTAAGCTTGTAGGTAAAGATCAGTATAGCTGTTAACTTCCTTATACACAGACAAAGAAAGTCAGGATTGGTTGAAATTCCTGGCTTGCTCCTTATGAGGTTACAAGCTCATTTAACATCACCATCAAACTCTGAGCAGCCACGTGGACCTGGAGTTCATGAAATTGTCCTTTCCACTCAATCCACCAGATCATCCTTGAACTCACTCATTCTCTGCTCACAGTTGCAATATCACATAGGAAAACATGAACATTTTCAGGAGAAAAAGCCCAGGTTTTCATATAACAAACTTGAATTTTAATTAAAAACCTTGACTTCTGCAAATTTCCATCAGTTCAGAAGAATCGTGACAATGCCAGCACTGCCTGTTCTTCATGAAGAGATGGGTTGGGGTTGCCCTCTGCTCTCACTCAGAAAGACTTCTCCTTTGAGGGGAAAGAAGCCGTGAAGTCCACATTTGCCCATAGTCATCAACATTTTATGAATGAATTAGAAGCTGAAACTCAAACTAAGAACTAATCCACAAGTAAGAGATTTTAGGCACAGTTCTGCAGCAGGCAAGTTTTGCCTTTGAAAGTTTACTGTTTCAAGCCTGCTTCTGATTTTTTTTTTTTCCCCAGCCCATTCCTCCTAAATCCAACACTCTGTATTGTATCCCACCAGTCCTGCTTGTCCCTTTTATTCCCAGTATAATTCCACATGCAATAGATACTCAAAGAAGGCAGCAGCAGGACGCTAAGACTTCACTCCCACTCTTTTCTAGCTATAACATCAATGCCCTGCTAGCGGAGATTAAACAACAGTGCCCCGGTATTTGCTGCAATGCTGGGGAAATAACAGCAGAAATTATAAGGCTCCTAGTGAGGACATTACAGTTTCTGATCAAAGTTGCCAACCAATTTCTTCCATGTCAGCTGCCCTCCCTGAAGCTGCAACTGTGAATATTTAACTCGTCCTTGGTATCTTCACTGACATCGTGGTTACCAGCATTTTGGTCAGGTTTATGGATGGGAATGAGAATGTATTTTTAGTGTCTTCCATATTTTTACAGGTCCCCAAGGCACCAGCTGCTACTGGAGAAGACAGGGCTGGAGATGCTGCTGAAAAAGCCATGATGCAAACATCATCCTCTTACTGGGCTTTGGGAACTGCTCATGTTTCCACTGGATTTGTGCTGTTTGAGCAGTTTCTGCTTAAAAGGAAACTTAAGTGACATATTTCCCATGGTTTGACCTCTTGGGAGCCACTGAGGTGTAAACTGGTTCCCCTTGTTGCTGCACAGTTGCCTGTGTTTCCATGCAACCTTCATGGGTGCATCTGCATGACTTTATATGCCAGAGATGTATCAGTATAATACATGAAATGGTTTCTTTTTCCCACCCCCACCTTTGCAGTCTCCAGGAGACTGCCAGAGCTCCCATTTGGACTCCAGAGTCCCATTGAGATCATGACAGCAATGTTTATGTGCTATTCTAATGCTGTTTTCTGCAGCATAAGTGCTTTTTAATGCATAGCATTACAGCAGGTGCATCCTATTCTCTCCCTTACCAAATGGCTGTCTGGAGGGATGTAATTCCAGCTTCTGCTTCAGCACACTGTTATTTACAAGTGCGGTCGCATGTCTACATGGTTTGTGCCACCTCTGAGCTTAATTTAGTTAATTTGGCATTTGGCATGTGAGAACCACCTTTATAGAATAAGCATTGTGATCCCCAGCTGGCTCAGGGATCCCATAACAGCATCCCAGAAGTGGCAGGACTTCAGAAGAGCATTCATGGAGTGATGGGCAGTGGTGTCACCCAAGGTGATCATCATGAGGTCCCACCATTCCTACTTATAAAAATATAGCAGGATGCATGCAGTGTGTATGGTGAGGTTGGCCAGATCTGTGGTAGCCCCTTGACCACTGATGGAGACCGGTTTGCTGACTGTATCCACACAGGCTTCTGACTGTGGGTTTGCAGATACATTTGTAACATTGTCCAGGGCTGGTGGACCTATTAATTAAAAAAAGCACCATAAATGCAGCCCCCTCATGCTGGGCTTGTTCCTACAGCCTTTGGCTGTTCCAGTGTGAAACTCTGGTGGGGAGGAGAGATCAGCCTGAAGCCAAAGGTGTTCTGTGCCAATATTTCAGAGGCAATAATCTGTTCTCATGGTGTTTTATTGAATGTGTGCATTTATTGCTCTTGGACGTGACTGTTTTGTGAGAAACCAGAAGTGTTTTTCTTTGGAAAAGTGAAAGTCTGCAGAGCTGGTGCACTGTGTGTGAGGCTGGGGATTCATTCACTCCGCTCCAGGGGGCTTGTGGAGGGGAGATTGCATGCAATATTGTAAGAGCAATACTGTGGTCTTAAAACAAATGCAGTCCTTGTGTCTCTGTTACAAAGTATAGGTGAGAAACCCCATGTCTCATGAGATGTATGAGGGCTCTGACCCACTTTCATTACTGTCTCTATCTGTGTAAAGTGAATAATTGTAGTGAAGTGCTGGTTATGCACCCGTTGTGCTGTGAATACTCCAGGAGAGGTTCAGTTATGAGGCAGAAGCTGATGGGCTGCAGTATGGGGAACCTCGGAGAACCTTTCCCAGATTACTCATGAGAGACTGCCCTTGTACCACGTTTGTCATCTGCACAAGTCAAAGTGCTCCATAAAGTGCTCCTTGTGGCACTTCCCTTGCACAGGCTGGGGTCATGAGTAGAGAGTCATCAATACATTCATCATCTCTCTTGGAAGCTGGCCACCCTTTTGCCTTCACCCAGGGGCAGTTTGCCCTGTGAACGTTCTCGTCTTACAATTGCCTGCTGCTACTTTCACTGCAGTGAGGGACTGCAGCCATTTCCAGCACTGGACCTCCTACCGGGCACCAGTACCGTGTTTACTGGGAGGTTCTCAGCAGCCCTTCTAGATTTCCTGGAGAGGAGAAACCCAGCCTCCCACTTAACGGGACCACCTGCCCAGGTCCTCCTCCCTTTCAGATGGTACTGAAAGTTCAGCTGATGTCTTCCAGGGGGTTCCCTTGAGGTCCTGGCTCTCACATGATCTCCCTGGGATGGCTCAGCGCAAACAGAATTTACCCTCTTTGCCAAGGTCACTAGTTTCTGGGTGAGCTGGTGGTCCTAGACCACCTTGTCCAGATGGCAAGCAGGAATTTGACTGCTACATGCAACAGCTGGAAGATACAAAAAAACAAAGGTGTGAATAAGCATGTAAGGTTGATAGTTTAAAAGAGCAGGATTTGTGTTTCAATGTAAATAAATCCTACTGACTGCATTTCTCTATCTGTCTACTATAACAATTTCATATATCTATATTTTTCTGTACCTGCCATGTTGCTGCAGAAGTTCCAGTTTGCCCTGAAGTCCACAAGAAAATGAATTTCAAAGGCTGTTCCTGGGGATACTCCTGCAGGCAGTGAGGAGGCCAGAGGGGATACGAGAGATGCTGAATGTCACAAAAGCAGTGAAGAAGCAAAACATCTCCTTTGGGCTCCTGTGGCTGTGTTTATCTGATCTGATGGCCCACGTCCCATGTCTTCTGATGGTTAAATTCTCCCAGCTTGAACATGCAATGACCAAAAGTTGCTCCGGTCCTGTGGTCAGCAAAAGGGCTATGGGAGAGGCTTGGTAGCTGGATGCTTTCTGCACAGCGGGCAGGCAGGGCAATGATGTTCATGGTTTTATTTGAGGCTTCTTCTGTTTTGTGAAGATGAGAGGATGTTCAAAACTCCTGCTTGCTCTGTCAGCCTGCATCATGGGGGGATGGCAGATGAGGGAAAACCGACGAGAAAGTATTTACTGGCCTAACTACTGAGATCTCTCTAATGGAGAATTTAATCTCCAGGACATTGTTATCTCTCAGGTTTTCTGTATCTTAGGTACTCAATAAATGATTGCTAAAGTAATTCAGCGTTCTCCTCTCAATCAGAAAACACAGCACCATGCCAGCTAACCAATCACACACTAATTCAGTAAACAAAGCCCAGGCAGGGTGAGAAAACTCTGAAAGCAGGTCTAAAACACAGATTTGGGGCTGCTGAGCTTCAAATGGTGATAGAAACACTCCATGGCCAGAGACGGTAGCAATTAGGGAAGCGAGAGCTGTGGGAAGACATCCATGGGAGAATGGCATCGGAATGAGTTAGGGGCTGCAGCCACGTGCTGCAGTGTTCATCTGTTCCTTAGAAACATCTGCCTTGCTCCCTACCACTGAACAAAGTGTGGGTTTTGTCTCTGTGCCCTGGGGTTCTTCCTCATGTCCTGCACTCTCCCTGGAGGAGCGGGGAGCCCCAACATTCACAGAGATGCCTTCCTTAGCTGATGACACCCAGCATGGCAGCCTGCATTGGGGCACACGTAGCTCCCTGTTGTCAGCATCCCACTTGTTCCTGGGGTGGACCTACAGGACACCCTTTCAATTTGCCCTCTCCAGCTGTGTGTGTCCCTTATCCAGGCATCATTCCCACTCCTTCCAGCCCTGCGTGCCAGCTGCGTGGATCTGTGCCCCCTCTCTGGTGGGTGCAGCCCTATATAACGAATGATGCCCACTTAAGAGTTTTTCCAGATGTGTTGTATCTCAGATGGGTGAGTTTGAGCAGTGGGATTGGATGTCTTGGGTTCAGCCAGGGCTGCTGCCATTGTGGTCCCTTGGGGTCCAAATGCAGCTGTGTACTTCTCATCCCTGTGAGAAGTAATTCATCCCCATGTACCACAGAGCATTTCCATTCTGCTTCTTCGGGCCTGGGTCAGGTTTAATACAGTCTGTGAGAAAGGCTTAAAACAGCATGGTATGAGATTGAATTATGGTCTAATCTGCCACTAATAGAACCTGACCAGATCCATTATTCAATGTCAAATCACTGCACTTGCTATTAAAACACAGTGTGAACTTCCCTAATTTCTGTCAGGCTAGGACCATATCCATCATTCTTGCCTGAACCAGCACCAGGGCAGTGCAGATAACACAGACAAATTTAATATGGTAAATTCACCTTAGGAAGCTTGCTTTAGCAGCACTGTTAAGGGAGGGGCTGGGCAGTCCTAGGAGGAAAAGGATGGATGATAGCGGGCTGCAGTTTGACATTGCAGGGGGTAATGAATTTACACAGCACTCTTTAGGCTCGGAAAGTCTAACTGGCTTTGACCATCTGACTCAACATGCTGCTCAGAGGGGAGGTGACAGGGTAGGGCCCCGTCCCACATTCTGGTGCAGAAGAAAGGGAGTGGAGACACCTAACCACAACGTCTAGAAGTGCTGGTAACACCACCCTTACTGCAGCCATCCCATTATAAGGTTGGTGCATCTCTTTCACGTGCTGTGACCATGTTAGAAACCACCTCCTGCTTTCTCTCCAGTGATGCCACCCCTGGGAAAGCAGAGGTGTCACATCAAATTCTTTGCTCACTGGTTGGATGCTGCTGCTATGCTGTGTGGGTAGATGTGCTGGGGGAAAAGAAAAATTGAACTGCTTCTTTGCAGCATCCTGATTTGACCCAGAAAGTCAGCAGATATCCCAAGAGTTAAATGTAGACCTCCTAAGCTGCTTCAGCTGTGACTCACATCAGCTCTTAACAGCAGAGGTGGAAAGCAAGGACACCAACTTGCTGGAGCACCAAGCTATCTTTGGCAGGAAATCCTTCTTTGTCTTGTCCTTTTCTGTCTTTCTTCTATATCTGTACTAATTCTAGAAATACAAAAACGTGAAAGTAAATCTCTACCATGTTGACTAAAAAAAAGACAAATACAGAGAGAAGAGCCCCGAGGCACACCAGGCATGCTTTAAACCATAATAACCATTTTCAAGGGTAAACAGACTCTGACCACAATGGAGATTAACAGAATTCATTAGGGAAAAATAGAACTTGTCATTACTAGGTCTAATGAGTTGACACTAGTGAAGAGGGACTTGTCACCATGGAAACGACAAATATTAGGAAAGAAAGATAAACAATTCTGGCTTTATATGGCCACTCTTTTCTCATTGCTGGTATGAGTCCAGCCTGCAGGACTGCCTTTGGAGATGTGTCTGTGTCACATCTTTGCCTTGAGCACATCTCCTTTGTTGTAAGGACCAGGGAGGCCTTGAGGACTTGGCTAGCCTTCAGAAATTACTTGACAGACCTACACCACAGCCAGCATGTGCAACAGTAATTGTGTGAATACGTGAGGTTTTCTCCTTCCAAAGGTGGATACCCCAGGAGTGCTGAAGGCTGTCTGTGTGAGCCTTGTGTTGTAGATCCTTCTCAGCTGGTAAAGCTTCCTCTCTCTTCATCATATCTTCTCTGTGAGGAGCCAACATTGGGAAAGCTTCATCCCTCTTCTTGCTTGCATTCAGGATGTGTACACTAGTCAGGGCAACATCTGTCTCCAGATCTCCCAAGGCTTCTGTCTGGGCCAAGTGTCCATGGGCAAGAAGAAGGAGCATTTTGGCTTTCATCAGTAATTTCTTCTTCCTTGTTGTTGGTCCTTTCACAGTTTCCATTTATGCATTCATCAGCTGGGCACCAAAATATATTTTTGCGGGAATTTATCACGTTCACATCCCAGAGCAACACCTCCACTTTGCTTGTATGACCCTCTGAAGACCTACTAGAGGATTTGGGGGAGACTGTGTACACCAGCACCAGGCTTCCACATGCTGATGGGCTTCACTGAGGGGCAGGTAATGAAAGGAGTAGAAACAAGGGAATGGTGGGGTCATTCCCTGCAAAGGACAGTCAGGTGGGGCCAGTCCTAGAAGCTTAGTTAAGGAATGAAGAAACCATATTCTCACAGCACTGAAGATACTGTCATGGATGTGTTCCTGCCATACTAAGGAACATGGCAGGAGCTTGTAGGTCTCTGGGAACAGGTGGCCAGCAAGGAAATTAGACACATCAGCTGCAAAGCAGCAGCACTGTCTGTGCAGCTTTATCAACGTGGTGATGGTATATGGTGGTACTGGTAGAGCTTCTTCTTCTTGCTTAACCTGCCGGAGCAATGCTAGCCCTGCCACCCAGGAGTTTGTGCTAGAGCTGGGCCTGCTTGTGCACCCTAAGGAAAGTGCTGGCTATGAGTGACCAAAAGGAAGCAAGGAGACAAGGAAAAGCTGCTGTGGCATGGGGAATGCTGTAAATGTGCATGATCCATGCTCACATGTACAACTTGAAATCCCACCAGCGCATACCTGAGGCTGTCTGAAAGGAAATGCTATAGGGGTAGGGATAGCACAGGGTCGGGTCTCTTTGACCTACTCCCAAGCCTATCTGTAAAGTGGTGACATTGAACTAGAACAAACAGAGTTGTGATGCTCCATAAAGACACAACATTCTTGACACCTCCAGCTAAATATTTGTGATGGGTTTGTTCAGGCATAGCCTTTGCAATTATTAGGATAAGGAAGTCAGCCAAACCCCAAATCCTAGTACCAGAGCATTGGGAGTCTATAAATTGTGAAGGTTTGTGCATGTATAGAAGCGATGCCCACTGCTGCCCCAATGCCCAATGCAACATGCACCACTGAGATCGCCAGGGACATCCACCATCACTGCCATCAGCTGGTGGGTCAACTGATGATTTCTTCCCACTCTTCAGGAGAACAAGGAAGGTCACAGCTGAAATGCCATCAATTAGGAGTCCTGTGGAGAACCACGTTAGAAATGTGCTCAGACAAGTTGGTGAAAAATACCCACACCCAGTTTGTCAGCTCAAAGGCTGAGCAGGGTGGCACAGCAGTTCCTGATGGGAGACAACAGAGTATTGTGGCAAATTGCATGGGACAGGAGCTCAGCAAGGCTTCTCTTTTTTTCCAGACTTCATCCAATTTGCCTCTTCTGCATCCTCCTCATTTGATTTTGCCTAGGGCTGACTTTCTGCTCTGGCAGGGACTCCATTGCAGGCACTTCTGAGTGGACAGGATTGCACCCAAGGGAACGAGTTCCTGCCAGGAGACTAAGTCAGCACTGCATCGTGATGAATCTTCACTGGGGGAAAAAAGGGCCAAGGTCACAATCTTGCAATTGGATCTGTGAAGAGGGGTCCGACTATGAGGGTCTGTTTAGAGGGAACTAACTGGTTTCTTCCCAGATTGTGCTGGTAGCTTGGTATCTGGGAGCTTTGCTGTTGCCTCCACCATCCCTGTGCACTTGTGAATGCCAGCAGATGTGACACAGCCAATGGATTTGTTGCTGTGTATAATTTTGTTGACAGAATTACACTGGCTGCACATGATCCCAGGCACATCACGAGGCGTGATGAGATGAGCAGTGCTCATTGCCCCTTGCCTCCCATCCTCTATACATCTCAATTAAAAGGTGCTATTGAAGAGGGTTTTGTAAAGTGAGCCATCGAGTCTGAGCAGCACAGTGTGCGGGACAGGGAACGCTGCAATGTCTGCGCGCTGCTCAATTATTCATTTCCTATTTCTGAATATACAAAAGGTTAATCCATGAGGCGTCTGCCACACAGGGAAAGCAGCTCTTTGGAGGCAGCTCCATATTAGTTTTTTTTTTTTCCCTTTTTTTTTTTTCCTTTTTTTTTTTTTTTTTTTTTTTTTTTTCTAGCGGTTTTTCAAGCATTATCTCTCCTCTGTTTCTTCTCCTGCGGGGTGGGGAGGGAGGGAGCATGTAGGATAATGAAGAGCTTCCTCTTCCCAGACAGACGGCTGGAGAAGAAGCTCGGCATGGCTGGTGTAGGCAGAGTGGGTGACGGGTTATTCACATGCTGGGATGCTTTAACAAGAGAGTCCCTCACCTCTCTAGTCCTCAACTTCCCCAAACTTTATGTCCTAGGGAAAAAATGTCATCACTGCAGCTTGTACCTCCCTTTTGTCACACTTCTGGGGAGGGGAGGCTGCTGCTGAAGCCCACAAATGCCCCCGTGTCGAGAGCTGTTGAGTAGATTTGCAGGTGAGCAGGGACCTGGGGTGGAGGCTGCTCCCAGTGTCAGAGCTGGGAAGGGCTGTGCTGGCTCAAGCTTCCCACTGTGCTGTCCTTCAGAGCAACAGGGAGCCCAGGGGACAGGGGACATGGCCTTGGCCACCCATGGCCATACCTTCCTCAAGATGGCCAGTGGGGACACTTAGGTAACCCTCGGCCTCTTCCATTATTCATCCACGGCGGTGGTTGGAAAGGTCGGCTCAGTATTAACGTGCTGAATGGGAAGATGCTATAGGCTGGAAATTGAGCCTGTCACACCAGACTGATTCTCATTGATGGTGTTTATTTGCCATTAATATTAATTGTAGTTTTTGAGGGACATTCAGTGCCACAAGTTAAGAGTCTTAGACACCAGCATTTGCTGCTGGAGGAGCATAAAGGCCATCCAGGAGTTGCTCTCAAAGGCAGAACTTCCTCCTGCAATGAAGCTCAGATCCGAGTGAAGAAGAGGTGCCTGGGAGACCTAGGGGCAGCAGGTGAAATGCAGCCTGTAAGATATACCACCTTGCATTCACAAGCCATCCCAAAGCTCCTGGAATGGCAAAAGAAAGGAGAGCAGGAATCTCCTGAAATCCATCAAGACATGAATGGGATACACAGAAGGCAGATCTGTTCTCAAATTGCCCAACCACCTCTGCATGGATGCCTGATTTCCAGGGTGCTTTTCTGCTTCTCCATCAAAGCTGGAAGCCACACACACCCTTGGGATGCAGCAGTGGGATGGCATTGCTCAGAGGAATGGGGATGGATTTGTAGCATCTGTGGGTTGGCTGATGAAAAAGGAAGGGGAGCCTGGTGTTTTGAGGTGAATTGCACCACAGAGGGATGCCACTGAAAAGTAAAGCACAACACTGGTTTTCTAGGCTCCTTCCATAGTCCATCGAAGGTGAGCAACACCTCCACATTCTTAGGCACTGGGTTTTAGAGAGAATGAACCATCCTTTGGTCAGTCAGTTTGCCCTGCTGCTCAAGGAAGAAGTGCAGATGATGAGGCTGAATGAAGCACTTTGTTTTAAAATGGCCTCAAGTAGTAAAGTGCTACCTCTTGTTGGTCATTTGGTTGACCAGAAATACCCATAAACTTTCACCATTTTTTCTGCAAAAGTCAGGGGATAACACCCAGAAGGATTAAATGTTTCTTTTTGGTCTTTTCAGAAAAAGCTTCACATTTACATTTCAAACACTAGCTCAGGATCAAGTGCAACCTAAATGGTATTACCAAACAGAAGGAAAGAAAACTTGTCTCTGCTAATGGAATGTTTCACCAACATTTTGGGCAAGCAGGCTTAATTTCTACAAGAACACGGAACTTTTCCAATCTGGAGCCAGCCAAAAATAATAATTATATATATATATATATATATATATAATAAACTGTTAAAACAAAAACAAAAAGTGTTTTCTGCCAGTCTGCTACAAGTAGAGCCTGGGAATAGGCTGGGATGGAGGTGACATGCCAGCCAATCTATGTTATGTTAGCTAAGAATTACTGCTTAAGAAAGATTTTTACATCTGGCTTGTGGACTTTGAGGAAGATCCAAAGTAAGGCTTCAAAGTGTGCCTCGAGGGGACTATTTGTTATGTCATTGTCCCAGACAAGAGTCTGGTGCTCGGGTGAATTGTTTGTTTTAGTGGAGCTTTTAATCTACAGACAATTGAATAGATGCAACCTAGCTGCTGGAAGGGCATTTGAAGATAGGGGAAGGTGCAGGGGCTAGAGAACTTGTCTTGGGGCTGGAGACAAATCTCATTATATCATTCCTTAGTTATGTCTTTGTGTCATTAAGTATCTTTGTCATCATTTGTTTAAAAGAAGGTGGAGGAAGACTGCTCTAAACTGTGTAACATTATCAGTACTTTACTATTGTATTTTCCTGGGCAGAGAACCAAAATTCAAACCTACTTGGCTTTGACAATACAAGTGAGGGAAATGTTCCTGATGCAGTCTGTATGGACTGAGGTATGGCCCACGAACTGGAGAGGTCTCTAGCTGCAGGAGATGAATGGTGGGCTTCTGCCCCAGCTTGGGGCCTTGACACTTACATCTCCATGGTCCAGAGCTAGCCATGGAGGAGGACTCCAAGCTGCTTCATGTGGCTGTTTGGCCACACTTTAATGTTCGTTCACAATTAACTCAGGGAGATGAAGCTGAGGAAGGGACACTGATTTCTGCTGTGGGGCTGAATTAGAGGCTGAGTATTTCCTACGTATGAAACTGGAGATATTAATACCAGAGAGTATCAGTGTCTTTTTCATTCCTGATGTGAACTGGGGCTTGGTATTTTTGTGAGAATCACACGTTGAAACTTTTTTTTTTTCCAAATGCTGTAGACAGCTTCTGTTGTCCCACTGTCCCAGAAAATTTATCACTTAGTGAACAGAGAATCAGAAAAATGTCATGCAAGAACTAGAGAGGCATCAATGAAATCTGAAAAATACTTCAAGCAACCATTAAAAAAAAAAAAAAAAAACGTTTTCATACAATGGATGCTTGAATCTAGGAAGTCTTTTGCACAGGGAGCTACCAAGGCTGAGGACAGAGCAAGATCTGAAAGGTAATGCAACATTTGTATGCACACTAAGAGCTGTCAGTGCTGGCGACAATAACCGATTTGAAAAGGTGAAGGTGAGCACTTATTTATGACTGTGTCCTGACCTCTAAATATTGAAGACCTTTAATATCACATCAATGATGTGATATCAGGGTCTGGGCATGAAGAAAATGGAATGCTGTTTGCTGGGTCTGCTGCATCACCTGCTGAAGCTGACCTTTGGACTGGCTGCTGCATTCAGAAAGGCAGCACAGCAAGGTGCATCAAGCAGCACCTTCTCAGACCCACCATGGTGATTGCACTCAGGTGGGAGGAAAGGGATATTTGCTGTGTTTGCTCACGAGACAAAGACCTTGTGGAGATTCGCACAAAGCAACCCTCCTTCCAGACTGCTTTAGAGTCCTACAACCTGCCTCGGTTTAATTGAGAGATATGTATATCTACCCAAGCACATGCAGCTGGGAAGGATGCTCATTTTCATGCCACTCTAACCTGCATATTAAGGGCACATGAATCCTCCTTGCATACACAGGGGAGACCTAAGCATGGCAACATCACAGAGAACCACAGCAAGTCACAGCCCTCTCCTGTCTCCCCGGCATGCACACACCCACACACATTTTAATGCAGGATTTTCTGCAGGTATTAAGTTCCTCTGGGTTTATCTGAGAGCAGGCTGCTCTAGTTAAAATAACACTGTGCAGCAGAACAGAAAATAAGATGTCACGGCAAACTAAACATCTTCACTTTCGCAACATACTAAAAAGCTCTGGGGTGAGTAGAGATGGGCGAGCAGCAAAGGCACCATGCAGCCCTGCCTGGCCCCTCGATGGGTGGGTTTAACCACTCATGCATTTCTATCTTGTCATCATTCCCAGGGAAGGGCTGGGTGAGATGGGCACAGGCCAATCCTATCTTCCAAGCCATCTTTAATTTTTGCTGCTGAAGAATACATTTCATTTGCCGTAACATCTTATTTTCTGTTCCACTGCACAATTTTATTCTAACTAAGGTGGTTTACTCCTGGATAAACTCTGAAGAATGCTCTGGGTTTCTTTTCAGTAAGAAGAGCTTTGGAACCCCTGCCTTTATTTATTGGTTCATTTTATTTCCTGTTCTTTTTCTGCCATGTTTAGTATGACTGAGTGACCAATTCAATAAAAAATGGAAAACTTGTGCGGATTGTGTAATAAAGCAGAGCAGGTTACTGAAGGCTCTGTATTATGCTTTCAATATTCTTTACAAAATACAGATCTGAAATAGAGATATGCTGAATAAGATGGGTTGCTGATATTTCATTTCAGTTCATATTATTGCTATGAATAGGAACAGTCACCAGTATATATCTTCTGAGCCATCCAAAGGGAATACGCTCTTGGGAACAGCCCTGTCTCTCTCTGTAAATACAAACCCAAGCTCTGGAAGTGGCTTGTATTAGGAACAGCGTGACCAGCAGGGCTAGGGAGGTGATCGTCCCCCTGTACTCAGCTCTGGTGAGGCCGCACCTCGAGTACTGTGTTCAGTTTTGGGCCCCTCGCTACAAGAAGGACATCGAGGTGCTTGAGCGGGTGCAGAGAAGGGCGACGAAGCTGGTGAGGGGCCTGGAGAACAAGTCCTACGAGGAGCGGCTGAGGGAGCTGGGCTTGTTCAGCCTGGAGAAGAGGAGGCTCAGGGGCGACCTTATCGCTCTTTTTAGGTACCTCAAGGGAGGCTGTAGCGAGGTGGGGGTTGGCCTGTTCTCCCACGTGCCTGGTGACAGGACGAGGGGGAATGGGTTTAAGTTGAGCCAGGGGAGTTTTAGGCTAGATGTTAGGAAGAACTTCTTCACTGAAAGGGTTGTGAGGCACTGGAACAGGCTGCCCAGGGAAGTGGTGGAGTCACCATCCTTGGAAGTCTTCAAAAGACGTTTAGATGTAGAGCTTAGGGATATGGTTTAGTGGAGGGCTGTTAGCGTTAGGTTGGAGGTTGGACTCGATGACCTTGAGGTCTCTTCCAACCTAGAAAATTCTGTGATTCTGTGATTCTGTGAAGTGGTCTTCTCCAGCCTTAGGAGATGAGAGCAAAAGATCTTTGGGGTGGGATGTGCTGTTTGCAACACATGTAGAGCAGTGCCTGGCATGAAGGCATGGCACCTCCTGCTCTTAGGAAGCTGTAACACTGTCTCTGCTCCTGCTGGCTGCAGCTCCCCCTTCCCTATGGGGTGAGGCTCACCCCACTCTACCCCACCGCTCCATTTCCACTGTCAAGACAAGAAGCACCACAGTGAGTAAACAGAACACTTTGACCCCAAAATATTGCTTTTCTGCACATGCATATGGTGTGTGCTCACACAATGTGTTTTGCTGAGAAGCCCATCCCAACTCAGCACATCTCCTGCACAGCTCCCCTCACTCACAGCTTTCTGCGTGCAATATTCATTGTATTTTCCTTTGGATGGATAAATATTGAAGGCTTAGTGCAGCAGCTGCTAGCATCCGGGGGAACAGAAGGTACAGAGGAGAAGCAAGGAGGGCAGAAGGTTGTCTTCTCCAGGTAAGGGGTAGTGCACCAGGAGATCTGAAGAAATAGTAACACCATGGCAGTACTGGTGATATATGAGGCACTAAGAAGCTTATTTTCACCTCCTTTTTGTGGGGTTTGGAGAAGTAGCAGTGGGGTTGCAGTGCAATCATACTTCTGCACAATGGAGTTTTTGTGGGTTAATTTCCAGGTGTTTTCCACCCATCTCTGGTGGCAGCACAGAGGTAGCACTGCTCTGTGCAGGTAAAAAGTTCAGCAGCTTATGGAGAAAATGTTATCCCCCAGCAGCTGCTCATGAATTCTTATGTGCCAGCAGCAGTGCATGAACCATTCTTTGTTGTAAGATAAAATCTGACAGAAAAGCATAGCTTCTGACAGAAAAATCTGATGCAATTAAGTTTCTGTGCACAGCTCATAAACTTTGATATGGCAAATAATGGCTAAAATTGATCTTAAATCCAACATTAAAAAAAATCCCCAAGCCCCCCACGTTCCACCAAACCGACTCCAGGTATCCATCTATACCAACTCTGTGTAGGAAGGTCATCTTTTTCTTTTAAAGAGAAATATTAGCGAACAACTACTGCTACAACAACAAAACAACAGGATGATGACTGTCAATTCCAGGAAAAAAGCAGGTTTCCAGAACTGCATATTAACAAAACTAACGGTGTGTGTGTGTGTGTGTGAAAAGCACAAAAATGACAGAGGATAACCCTGAGGATTTTCTCTGCTTGGAATAGCCACCTAAGCAAAATCAGGACCACACACTTGATTTGTCATCCTCTGTAACTGGGAAGTCGCCACCAGACACCTTTGTGTCTCTGCTGTTTTCACCTTTGATCCAAAAGATCTCTCTGGTAGGAGATTAAGTTTTTTTGCTTGTGCCACGTGGTGATGAGCAGGAGATAGGGATACTGGCACCAGTGACAGCACTGTGGCCCCTGCTGGGAGGAGATGTGCACAGAGCACAGGCTGGAGACCAAGCAGTCAGGCAGTTCTCCATCTGGTGCAAGGAGACGTGAACCTACAAGGCAACTCAAGCTGCTACATCACTGTGTTCAGAGCCACCTACCAACCCTTGGTACAGCCTGGGCACCCTTCTCCTATCAGACGTGACTTCAGGGCCATTGTTTTTCCTTACCAAAATATTCCCTTAGTCCAGAAAAGCTTCCTCACGGGCTCTCCCATCATCACTGAGATAAACTGCCTGTCTGTGGTATTTCACCAGTTCTGCTTTAAAGGCATGGCAGGGCTCATGCTGTACCCAGCTTTGCAGGTGGAAGGACATGGGAAACACTTTGTACTTTTTACACAATATTAAGAGCAGGCCATGTGTGTCTCTAGAGTGTGAAACTAGATAATGTGGAGAGGGAAAATGGGAAAAAGACATTGGGAGTACTAGAAATTCCAAACCATTGCATTGAGCAGATCTTCCTATAGTCTTAGCATAAACCCTGATATTTAGGTCCCTACTCTTGGAAATGAGATCTTGCTAAAGACCAAAAATTTATTTTTATTATTATTATTATTATTATCATAATCATAATAATCATCATCGTTATGATTATTATCATTATTGTTGTTGTTATTATTATTATCATTTTTAGATTGAAAATTGAATTTGTGGTATTTATTCATCTTTCTGGAAGACAAATTTCAGTGTGATTTCCATTCTTGAGAACACTTCAACTCCTATGACAACATTTAACCCATACTAAATTTCCTGTTCCTTCTGCTAGCTTGACCAGATCAAATTCCTGCTGTTTCAAGCCTTTTGGGGGCAGGGGAGCACAACTCTGGAGCCTATGCCATTAGCTGAACAGCGTCTAACACAGTCCAAGTGAATTGAATGTCAGTGTTTGTGGAATAAGCCTCTTTAAATATGAATAACAGCATCCAATGTGCACTGAATAGCATTCAAATTAACTAAGCTGCCAACAACATAAAAGAGAGACTATTAAAACAATAATAAAACAGTATCTGGGAGCAATCTTAGCTAAAGTAGCACAAGATTCTTTGGCTCCATGCATGCAAAATTCATTTTTTTTTATTTTGAGTGCTGCATAGCCGGAACTGAGCAGTCACCAATCGCCCCATCACCAAGAGGTGAAAGCAGGCACCTGAGCCAAACCTGCCTGTAAAGATGAATTTCCTCAGACACCATGCTTTGGAGATGCCAAATGATCCTATTACAGAGTTATCAAAGCAGTGGGGATTAGCAGAGATAAAACAACTTTCAGCACTGGTCTCTGCCTTTCTTTGCTCTTTTGTTTGTCTAAATAGCTGTTTTGGTGAGTGCAGAGAAATAATAGGAGGCAATTATTGCTTCATGTAATGTTCCATGTTTGGTTTTGTAATCCTTCAGTTCCGTTCATTTTCATTTTAAGCAAAAAACTTCCCCCTGGAATATTATAATCGTCTTTCAGCTTTCCACACTGTCCTCCTGAGAAGAGCTTCTGGCTTTGTGTGCACCTGATGGCACCACAAGGTCAGTGGCATCCCCGGGGCCTGGGGCCCCAAATGTCAGTTGTCGGGGCTGCAGCACCATTGCTGACACAAGACATCAGGAACAAATCCCCCAAGCAGCTACCTGGCTGCACCCCCCCCCCTTGGTGTCCGTGGCTCAGCTCCTTTCACCTTCAGGAGCCCAGGGAGGGATTGTTGAGAGGGGCGGAAAAGCCCGGTGAAGCAGAAGAAACCAGAGGGCTTTTCAAAAGCAGCTTTGCAACAACCTTTGAAAATCTGACCTTATCTGAGCTTTTAGCTAGCTTTGAGACCCTAAAAATTTCTAGCCATCCTCTCCTTAGCAAGTGATCTTTTCTAAAATCTCCTTAGGAAGATCTAGTGGGGGGTTCACCTATGCCTTCCTCTGTTTCCTTGCCTTGTCCATCCATTCTCTCGGAAGGAGAAACAAGGACATATCCAAAAAACACTGCTGTCCCCAGAGTGCCATTTCAGGGGAGTGGGAGAGGGGTACTGGGCTCTGGAATCTGTCACATACTTTTGTGGGTAACACTAGGGATTAAAACTGGGAGCACACCATTTTTTTTTCTACGGAATGTTTCATTGGAGGCTGAATCAGCCTCCTCGATTGGGATCTCCAGCTGCCAGGTTGCAGGAGATGGCACCCCAGCAAATTTAAGGGCTGGTGCTGTCATGCGTGTTTTGTATTGGTGATGGAGGCTTTCCAGAAGTGCATCTGCTGACTTGGGCTGGTGCACACTCTGGTGTCTCAATGCAGCTCCAAGGTGATGGTGTTTGCTCTCCAGACCCCTCTTGCAGCTTGGCCTGGAGCGCCACCAAACCAAAAAGGTGTATCTGAGGAGACGTGAATTTTACCAGTTTGAATTCCATATCTGCCTGCCACAAAGACACCCCAAACACTTGACATATGACCACTGAGCCTTTCCTCACCTGTTTATACCACATTTTGAGGACAATACCACTCCTTGAGGCAACAGGCTTGTGGACTGTAACTTCAGCACAGGGATGCTCCAGTGGACATTGAACATAAGCATGCACTTAAGTGTTTTGCAGAGCTGAGAGGCAAAACTGCTCTTCCACTTGTGGTTTGAAAATACGAATAGCGGCTTCCTTGTTGTGCCTGGAGTGTCTTTGTCTTTTCATTCATGCAAGTTAGTTTGCCTGGCTCTGTAAATCCGCAGCTGGCAGCAGGGAATTACATGCAGTAGCACTTTGCATTGGCTTGGTGGGCTTTCTGTTCTCACTCATACGCCGACCACGGTAATCAAACCCAGGCTCCTCAGCTAAGTGTTCATAGCGGATTAAACACCAAGCCTTAACTGATACTTACTGACAACAGCTCTCACAAAAAAAAAAAAAAAGAGAGGACAGGTGACAATATTCAAGAAATATACACAATAAAGCTTTGGAGAAGTGTGCTTGGGAGATGGGGGGTGGGGGGGAGGGAGACAGGGAAAATAATGCATAATTCACAAGGCAAATTAATCAGTCCTCTTTCTTCTGCCTGTTGCAATTACATTGAACATGAGTAATCACCATGTTACTATTTTTATTATTATTATTTTTGTACCAGAAGGCTAAACAGTGGAGATGGTGATATTGGAGTGAGGACGAGCCGAAAGCTGCAGTCACGTTTAGAGTGGTGCCTAACCAAGATTTCTATCTAGTGCTTTCATTGTGGAAAGGGCTTTTTTTTTTTTTTTTTTTTTTTTTTTAATTCCTTCCCCTTTACGTCGGTGGGGAGTTGTGGAAAAGGAGGGCGGGGGTTGGTGCGCGTTAGAGCAGAGAGATTGGGTAAAATTATTTTCCTTCATGCTTGGTTGGGCCTCAGTGTGAAAAAGGGGACCCAGCTTAGGGCTGGTGGGAGATTGCAGATAAAGGCAGCTTCATTTCTAACTGACCTTCCATGCGTTCGGCCGGCCGGGGGAAGGCGGGGGAAGGAACAATGAGAGCCACCTCGAGAAAAGCCGTCCCTCAATACCTACACCAGCTCTGGCGAAACAAGATGGGGAAAACAATGGCCTCGAGGGGCTCTGTACAGCTATGGGGTGGGAAGTGAAGGGCTCAGACGTGGCCATGAGGATGGGGATCCCCTGGGACCTGTGGTGGTGTGGGACCCATGCAGCCAGCAGGGCCCTGGCCGAGAGGTGTGCGGGCAGCTGGAGGGTGTAAGCAAGTCAAACCCAGGTCCCATGTTAGCAAGGGGCTTCATCCAACAGCTGTCAGCAGGGCCAGCTGCAGGCTTGAAAAGCTTGTGTGAACGTTGCTAGCCTGACATTTTCACTTCAAGACCCTTAGGAAAACACACACAATTTATATCTTAGAAGGAAAAAAACTTGAAGCGAGCAAAGGGACTGATTAAAGGTGCAGGGTGCAGCTGGCCCTGCTCAGCAGAAGTAGGGCAGTTCACCAAGGACCTGATGGGCTGAAATAGGGTCTCAGCAGGGCTCTCCCTCTTGGGGCTGAGGGTGTCATGGTTGCTGTAGCATGTGTTTCTCTATGCATCCCTGGAGAGACCATTTCTTTTCTCTAGCAATCCAGCATCAAGTTTTCTATTCCTCTCCCTTTGTGTAGGGTTGGGTCTACAGAGTAAACTTCTCTAGGGAGGGCCTGGCAGTCATCACCTCAGCAGGAGAGTGTCTTATTGGGGTGAATAGTTTGTGGCAAAGGTTGCTTGAGCTGGGTTGTGCTTCTTTTTATGAATAGATAAATCCGTCGCAAAAGTAGGCCTGAGTCTTCTGGGGGTGGATGTTGCTGTACTCCTCAGACATTTGGGAGAACAGCCCAGGCACTCTGTGGTGTCAGATATCAGAGTTATAGGCTGCTTCATGCTCCTCTTTCGCAGCCCTGGGCAGGTTGGGTTGGTATCTCAAGTGGGGTGGGTGTCTCATAGGACCCCTTGGGTTTCCTCCTCAGCTGCACAGGGCTGGCTACAGGCATCTGGATTCTGGTGTCGTGATAGCAAAGATAAATAGATATTGTTCTTTTCTGGCTCTTTCCTGGTGACTGCCATGAGTGACTCAAAGTGTAGCTTCTTCCCAGCACTCTCATGGTGATTGCGTGTTGGGATTCACTCAGTAATTTTCTTATCAAGTGCCTTTAGATTACAGAAAGCTCTTTCTTGTCCCAAATTCTAGGCTTGTTTCTCCATTTTACAGAAAGCCCTCAGCACCTGAAGGTCCTGATAGCAATTTCAAGCCTTCATTGATGGCAGTATAGCATCAAGATCCTATTGCTTGCAGCACATCTTCAAGCCCTGTTAATTCTTCTGGGATTGCTTAAGTGCTAATAGTGTCATTGAGCTCTTTTGCACCTTTCTCTACGCTTGTGTGCATTTGCAGTTTTTTGAAGAACTGGGTGATGGGAGGTGAGTCTGCAGTTTTGCACAGGGAAAAGCCTGGGACATGGCAGAATTATTTCCTTTCACCTACCCAAGCTTAAAAGCAGATATAAAATAAATAAGCAGAACATCCATCCTTGTGTGCATGGTTTCCAACACAAAGCTGAGACAAAGTGGCTGTGGAAATGCTTCCTCATTTTTGCTTCCTGTAAAGTAAAAGGGGAATGAATCTTTTTTTAAACTTAAATTTCCACTGGCATAAGAGACTCATCGGCCCTTGGGTGATGAGTGTCCACGTTCTGGGGATGGTTTCACTGAACTGCTGAGAACACCTTCCAGATGTCCTGCTTCCAACATGCTCCTACTGGTGGATGATGCTCTCAGGTACTCCTCCAAAGGCAGACTGGCCAGCAAAATTGTATCAAAAGGACTGTAATTAGACAAAAGACACCTTTTTGGATGATGTTACGTTATAGGTGATGGAAGAAGTGCTTTTGTTTTGCTTGTTTATAAATGGTGTTGGTAATTTCCTGAAAAAAAAAAAAGCCTATTTCCTGAATTTTTATTTGAAATGCCACTGGAAGTTGAGCAATTAGCTCCCTGGGAAACCTCAGCTTGTCACTTTCATAAATCTTGAAGTATTATAACTTTAAACATAAACATCAGATGTATTTCAACTAGCTTCCTAGCTGAAGCTTTTCCAAGAAACTTTATTGTCTTGTTCAAAAGGCTTGCATGTGAAAATAGCTAACAGAGGCATGCTCTCAGACAAAAGGCCTGACATACAATGCTTTCTGTATATAAAATGAAAGGTGTAATGCTTCCTTCTATTCCTTTCAAGTGCTCTTCCAGCAAGAACCAGCCTCCTGCCATCAAGAGCTGGGAACAGCTCATAGGCATCCTTTCTGAGCCCCCCAGGTGCCTGTGCAGGACTAAGCCGAAATAGGGCCTGGGTGGAGGGGGGCTCACTGAGAGTCCTGCCACATTTTTTTGAGATACTGGGAGGCCTGGGGGTGCAGATGGGTCATATCCCTATCCGTCTGTGCTGCTAGCCTGGGAAGCCCTGCTGTGTGAGCTCTTGTACCTGCAGGATGTTCCTGGTGCCTGGTTCTCCCTGGCTTCTAAAAGGGTCCCCTAAACTCTGCTGTCTCCTATTGCTTCAGCTCCTCTGTCCTCTCCCTTGTCTGCCCTGGCATTACAATAAGACAAGGACCAGCCCAGTGAGTCTTCTAGGGAGAAGAGATGTGGAGTAAAAATGCTTCATTTCCCTTAAAGGAAAATAAAAACTGTTTCTGATTTCTTCAGAGGGGAAACTGCACCTACCAGTCTGTGCCTCAGACTTCAGCTCTGTGAAGTACTTCAGCACATTTCTAACTTGAATCACATGGGTTTTCTTTCTGCCTGGCTTTGGTCGAATGACTCATGGGTTTCTAAGTTGGTCACGTCCTTCAGGATCCCGCTGAATTGAATGGAGCTTTCCTTTCCCCTCCAGCTCAAGGATGAAGAATCTGAGCTGGTGTCAAACAGAGGGCTGGTCCTTCAGCATCGCACCGTCTTGCCTCCTGCTGAAGCTCATGTCAAAATGTTCTGCTTTGGAAGTTGCATTATGGTTTTGTTTGACAAGAAGTACAGAGACATGCCAGGTACTTCATCATATTTCATGGGGAAAATGATTTAAACTCTTAAGTTTAAAGAAAGAAAAAGTTTTCTCTGTGTCTTGCTAACCTCATGCTGTCCAGCTGAAGGAAATATTGAGAATTTTGATTCTGAGTTAAGTTAGGGACACCTTCCATTAAACCTGATGGGCTTCACCAAAAGTAGGGCCTTGTGATGCCCAGGCGTTGGCTGCAGTGCTGGGCTGAGCCTGCTTTGCTTTCTGCACCCTCAGTACCAGAGAGCTGTCAAAGGGACCTGGAGGAGGCTTTCACCAGACTATAAACTTGATCCTACACACTCACAGTGTTGCCTCCCTCTAGTGCTCTAAACATCCTAAGGGAAATTGTAGCTGTTCTCAGTGTTTTGTTTTATCTTGAGCATGTTCTAGGAAGCCCAGTGAGTGCAGTCATTCTGCTCTTTGCAGGCATTGCATTATTTCTCTTATTCTTCTGGGGCTTGGCAAGTGAAGCCAAGCCTGAATTTCTCCTGCTGTTTCTGCCCTGAGAGTTGGTGCAGATAAGTTCCACTCATACCACGTTCCGCTGAAGGAAGAGAGCACTGATCTTGGGATGTGTCTTGGGAAGGGATCTAAGCATAGGTTTCTGCTGTTTTAGGCCCCAAAGATGAACAGGAGCTGTTGTTTTCCTCATCCCGGCATATAACCTGGGCTGATGATGAGGGACCCTGAGATGTGGCAGCAGGGCAAACACTGCTGTTGTCTTTTCCCATCTGGTTCTCTCTGTTCTCTCTTTTTTTTTTTTTTTTAATAACATCTGACTGTCCTGCTCCTATACCCCACAAGTCCTATCTAATGTCAGGAAAGCCTTCTATCTAACATAGTTTTCAAATTAAAAAAAAATTACTTGTTTTCCATCCAATTTCGATGAGAGGAAATTCTATTAAATCCCCAGAAGAAAGTGCATTATAGCTGTACTTTCAGAAGCAGACCCTTGAATAAACTTTTTTAGTTATTTCACATAACTTCCATTATGACTGTCATTATGAAGCAGATGAACATTTTCTTGAACAATTAGATGCGGGTGTATGGAATAAAGAGTGTAGTTCGCCTGAGATCATTGAAACCTATCTGTTTGGGTGATTCATTTTCTTCCAACTAGGCTGCCCATAATAAGCTTTTCTTCTCTGCCTTTGTCTTGTTTCCCATTTCAGACGGCCACAATGCCCGAAGAATTGAAAGAATGTCTTTCCCCATGTCCTTGTGCTGCAACTGAGCCTGGCAAACAAAAAAATAAAATATTTTTTTCTTAAAGCAGAAAAGAGGAGGAGGAAGAGAAGATTAAAAATAATGCACAGTTCCTTGTGGTGACAGCAACTGAGGGCATGTGGGCCTTGGGAAACATTGTAGAGGAAAGGGTGGAAGATGGACTCTTTCCTCTCTCAGTTGGAAATGAAAATGCATCTGGGTGGGAATGCACAGGTGACCTCATCTCCTGCTTCCACTGTTTCAGGTAAGTAACCTGTGTTTGGAATATGCTCCTGCTGACCTGACGGAAAATCAAACGCAACTATCTGGTATACAAGTGCTGCAAGCTTGTTTAACAACCGGTATGCAGAGATAAGCCCAAAGAAACTTAAGCCAGGGTAGGCCCATAAAATCCTTACAAATATAGGGTGTCTCTCTGCATCTTCCCCATGCTCCCACCCTGCAGTCTGGGATTGCTCTCAGGGGCCTGATGAGCTCAGCTCAAGGTTTTGCTCAGGTTATTTCCTGACAGCTGCTCTTTGGAGCTGATCCTGATGTTGCAGTGATGCACAAGCAGGCTCTGTGGTTAATGCGTCCAGCACTGAGGACAGCATCTGTCCTGCTGCAGGCATCCCCTCCCCAATACAGCTCCCTTTCCCTAAGGGCAGCAGCTTTAACCTGCGTGTAAAAATGTGGCTTACTCCTCCCGTACCTTACATTGTGCCTTAGCGGCTCCGATTTCAAGTGGCTTGAACCTGAATTTCCATGTGTTGATGGCTGTATGGCTGTGTCTTAAAGCCTGCTGTGAAATCACGACTGCACCTCACGCGGAAGCTCAGGAGTGGATGCCACGAGTCTCCTGCTTGGAGAGCTCAAAGCAGTAGGTGTTCTTCCTGCACAGACAATGTACATAAATATATCTGGATAATGAGAGATGCCTGATAATACAGGCAGGTTTGTTGAGGATCTTGTCACTTGACAAACAAGTAGGTTTGTAGTGGGCTAAAGCCTTGCTTCCTTTGTTCATCCAAAATTAAACACTAGCCTGCTAGGCAATCCCTGGCTGTTTTACCTCTTGTTGCAAGCAAGACAACAGCAGCACTGCTAAAATTCATGTCTAGTGGATAGGAGTGTAAGTGTTCATTTCCTGGGGTGGTTATCACCCAAGTCCCCACGCAGCAGCCTGATATTTAGCTAGTGCTGCTGCAAATGATATGGAAATCTCCTGGCCACCTCTAAGAATGCTTTGTATATCAGTTTGCAACTCAAGAAATTGCTGGAGAGTCTAAGAAAATAAAGAGCTTTCTTTGGTTCTTTTAAAACAGCAGAAGCAGCTGACTTGGGGTCTGCCCTGGGCTTCTTGTGGAGATATATTAGCAGGGATTGAATTGAATGGAAGCTACTGGAGAATGTGAGGCAAGGGAAAATGTTTTTATAAGAAGAAGAAATGGCAAAACTTAGGGAAAAAAGCGGAGAATGTGAGACCTTGAACTGAGCCTCTTTGGGGAGGGGGGGGGAATTAAAAAGGAAAAAAGTGCCCGCTTGAATAATAGACTAACTAGCGACCTTGAACATATACAGTGTGCATAATAAGAGTGAAACAAATGAATCTCTGAATATGAGGCATTCTTAGACCAGAGAATAATAATCACAAGTAGCAAATTTTAAAAAATGGAAGACATATAATCTAACAGAAGTAATGGGGACCTGAGCCAACCTGTGATGAGAGGAATGACTGAAGGCGTGTAGCAATAGACTGGGCTAGTGAGCGGCCTGGGTGCTACTTGTAGCAAGAAGAAAGCCAAGATTTTTTGCTCCAGAAGAAGCGTACTAATTTATTGTATTTATTTGTCCATCTGTAAACTTCTTTCTCAGACTGCTTTCCAAACTGGAGAGGGGGGAGTTTCTCATCTCTGTTCTTTTGTCCAGCCACTGTCTCTTTCCACCCATCCTCCTTCTTCCCTCCCTGAAGCACATCCTGGCCCCAGCAGGGTGGCTGGCAGGGACAGTGACACCGGTTGGTAACACGGGGTGACAGCAGCTCATGCTGGTGAGGGATGGGTGGGGTGTGATGCTCACCACAGGACTCACTGGATCTGGTGTGGTTAGTGGGTCTGTGGGATCCCACTGGGGTGGACCCCATCCCAGAGCTGAGGGCTGGATCTGTGCTGTCTGATTTTTGCAAGTCATTGCATCACGTGTGCCAAGGATCTGAGTGGGCATTGCTCCAAATGCAGGCATGGGTGCTGATGCCATGTGCCCAGGCATGAGCTCTGCAGGGCACAAAACTCGCCTGCTCTTTGGTTTCAAGCCAGTGCAAGTGAGAAAAAACAAAAAAGCACAACCACACTTCAAAATTCACTGCTTCTGAACTGAAAAGTGACAGCATTCCCAGGCCACTACTGGCTTTCTCTGTAAGAGCTGGGAACTAATGAATACACTGAATTAGCAAGGGCTGGTACTGCTTTCCTAGTCTGCTACAGCACCTTGGGTGAGCAGTGGCAATTTCCTGAGATGATGTGACTGCTTGTTTTCTTGTTCCATCATGAGCACAGGTCTAAACCAGGCAAAGTCCCTGCCTGCTTGGTAGCTTTCCAGGTTCTGTTCCACACTGGGTGTGAGAGCTGTAGAATATTTAACCCCAAGGTGTGATACCTTGCACTTTTCCTTTATGCTGTAGTCCCTTTCTAACTAACTTGCAGCTGTTTCTGATTTTACTTGAATACTTCCAGAAGAAAAGTCTTAAAACACCTTCAAATCAGCACTCAGGGATAGGTTTTTGGTGGCTTTCCATCCTACAAGGATGCCACTTTGCTGCCAGATCCTTCCTACGGAGGACCCATTCCTTCACATAGCCCAGAGGGTCCTGCTAGGCTCCCTGCTGCTTTGTGTGGATCCTTGTGTTGTCCTCAGTTTTCACACCACAAAAGATTAAAGATAATACTAATACTAATAATATAAAAATGCCCTTCTGAGAATGGCCTGCCAGCTGGTATTATACCATATAAAGACTCTGTGAAATAGCTTGGGTAATTTACACTCATTAGGAGGAGAATGCAGTAGATTAAAGGTAGCAAGGGTGAATAGCTTCCCATTTTTGTCAAACTTGCCTAACCTTTTATTCACCTGCCGAAGCCATTATTTTATAATAAAAAAGAGGAGAAAGAGCCTTGCATGAACCTGGGGAGAAAGGGAGAGAGTGCAAGCTAGAAGCTATTTTCTCAAGAGAGAGAAATGCAGCATTATAGATTAAAGGTGAAAAGACAGCCCTCATTTAAATCAATCCACCTCTCCGAAGCATATTTATTCACAGATTAATTAGAGTTGCAAATGAAAATGATCTGGTTGGTGGGAACATTATTGAGGCCTTTAAAGTGCGGGAGCGAAGATTAAAAGGAAGCACACTTACCCTTTCCTTATGATCTAAAGAGGAGATCAAAAGAGTCGGTGTCAAATTAACAGCCCTGATGATTTCTCTCTTCTCCCAGTCCTTCGTTTATTATCTAAGGCTCATGTTGATACATGCAGGATGAAGACCTGCTTCCCTACATGGCTGGTGCGTGAAGTGTGTAGGGTCCCTTTAGGATCGGTTACGAAGGCCCAGGGCTACCTGAGCAGGGACATGGGGAATATGTGCATGGGTACGAGGGAGGGAAATGCCAGAGCTTTGGCTGTCAGCTGAGATGGACAGGAGAAATTTTGCATCTCACGAATCAGGGCATCGCAGAGAATTGGTCAGGCCACAGTAATGTAGGACAGCCAAGTTACAGATTAATTTACTCAATCCATGGTTAAAACATGTTTAATTGAACACCCGTCCTCTTGTGAGGCAGTGGGATAAATTTGGGACTCACTGTTGGAGATAGAAATGATTTCACTTGGCCTGGAGGGAGGGAACGCAGGTTCAACCCTTACAAGAGTCCACCAGGAGCAGGACAAATGCAGGAAGGTAAGACAATTAAACCCTTCTGGAAGAAGACACCAGAGGAGACTTAGCACCAGAAAAAAAATGTTGTTTTGTTACGGGCTCTAAATATATCTTTGTTGGAGTCAGGGTTAACAGAATTGCAAGTTCAGGTGCAAACTCATCTGGAGCAGAGAGGGGACACTGCAGCACTGCCAGGGAACATCCCAGCAAAGTCCATCACATGGAAGCTTCTCACTGGTGGGATCACAGGTGCTCACTGGGCAGAATGATACCAGGTTGAGTACGTAGGGGAGGGAGGCGCATTACTGGGTGTGGTACCATAACCACAAAATCTTGCTGGCTGACTTCCTGGGTTGGCTAGATTATGGCTAATTTATCTGATATTTATCAGTGCAATTCTACTGCCCTCCAAATGTAAGAGACATACGTCAAGCACATGGTTGCACATAAGGGTTACCAGCTCTGTCTCTCTCTTTGTTCTTAATTTTCAGACAGGTTTCCAGTCTCAGCCAGGACTTACTGCAAAGCACCAAGCTCGATTACATGAAGCAAACGAAAAGAGCGATTAATAGCATCACTCTCTGGGAAAACTTCATCTTCCTGTCCTCATCTTGCCCCATGGAGCATGTCATCAACTTGAGAAACTCCCAACAGGAAAGAGAGCAAGTTCACACCCAGCTCCCTGCAGCCCCAGGCTTGAGGATAGCTCTGCTCAGAGAATCTTTTCAGAAGGAGCAGAATTAAATTTTTCTTCCTGAGCTTTTCAGAGTATGAAAGCTGTATTCAAACATACTAAGAGGCAGCATTTTGCAAAAATATGTTCATTTTAATATCATCTTTAAAGAAAACAAAAACAAATACATCTTGGATTTTTGAGTTATTTAATTTTTTTAAATGAAGAGAAAGGAGCAAGACAGGATATACCAAGGATATTTTCCCTAAACATGTCATCTGTTTTCTGAAATTTGAAAGGTGGAAAAGAAACATTGCCTGTAATTTTCAATCTTGTTTGCTGTTTGTTTTTTTGTTTGTTGTTTGTTTTTGTTTGTTTTGTTTGTTTGTTTGCTTTTTGTTTGTGTTTTTACATAGTAGCCTCACGTGTGTAATGAATGCTGTATAAGCTAATCCCTCCCACCACAGACTAGCTCTGCTCTGGTGTTTTGGATTTGTCCCAAAGCGTCTAGTGAGGATAAAGGTAGCAATAGCTTAGACAAGGCTCAAGGGGTTGTCCAACGGGTCCCCAAATAATCAAGGTCTCTCTCCCTTTGCAAACCTGCCAACATATTATAGATGCTGCAGGTGTAACATAAATGCACTTACAGCAGTAGTTTTTTTTTTTTTTTTTTTTTTCTCAGCCCTATTAGAAAGAAGAAATGAGGAAGAGAAAACCAGCTGAATCCTCTGTCTGCTCTTGTCATGGGCAACACAGAATGGTCCTGAAACACATATGGAGAGTAGGTGAAGCAGCAGACAGATGTATTTACCAGCTCTTTCTGAAACCAGACAAAAGCTTTCATTAAGGACAGCCATTCGGGCATCTTCCTCAGGCTCACCATCTGATAAAAAGGCCGAACATCTCTCTGGAGGAGCCGTGCAGAGGGTTGTCCCAGGGTCTGGACTGAGTACAAACGGTTGAGTCCATCCTGAGTTTGGAAAAAGGAGGGTCTTGGCTAATTGTCAGCAGTCTTCTTGTACCTGTGTGTGCTGCTGAATCCAAATACATCCAGACATTCTGGTTCCTGTTTCTCTTTTGTGGCAGGGGGAGATTTGCTGTAAAAAGCAATCACTGCTGTCCTGAAACCCAGCCCTGAGAGTTATTTAATGACATCCCAGCCTCTCTCTGCTCCTAGCATTTTGGTCTGTTTTCAGAGGATGCCATTGCCCTGAACTCCTGAGGTTTAGTATTTTTTTTCTGAAGAAGTCTGAAGTGGGAGGTATGAGTCGGGTGCTAAAGGCACGGCACCTTTGACTCTTGAGAGGTCATACAACAATTTTGGTGACCATTACAAACAGACCAGAAATGGTGCCAGCAGAGCTGAGTGAGGCAGCACCCAGAATGATCCTGCCCTGCAGTGGCATAGGGCAGCTTGCTTCCATGCAGTGGATGGCCTCCTACTGCTGCTGGAAAGCAAAGATGGGCACTCATCCCTTTTGGATGCACAAAGCTGGACATGCATCCAGCCCAGATGCACAGTGCTGGGCACACATCCATGTTGCATGCATGTGTTGCAGTCCCTGGCTTTCTGCTCATGGATGGGATGCCATGGGGATGTGGCCAAGGTGACCCCTGTGACAGCAAAGGAGCTGGCAGCAAACTGTGGGACACATCACAGGGCACGAGGTCTTCTACAGTGCTGTTGACTTCTCCACGGGTGAGCAGGACTGGGCTCTCCTGGGCTGCTGGGAAGAAAAGTGCTGCTGAAGTGCTGGTGTGTGTGGATGAGGGCTGACTGGGACGAAGGGCAGGGAGAGAAATTCTGGAAATGTGTTTTGGAAAGTGTGCCCTGGCTTTGCCAAAGGTTGGCTTGTTGAGCCTGAGAAAGGGCTGGAGACGCCTGTTCCAGACGGCGTGGGCTCAGCCAGACTTCCTCCTCTCTGCTGCAAAGCAGGCAGGCACCCCAGGCACTGTGACAGGCACCTTGCTGGTGGGGGCTGGTCCTTCCCAAAGCCTTCCTTGGTGCCAAAATTTTCTGTATGATCAGAAAAGCCTAATTGTAAAGGTTTCCATGGAAGGGGTTAGCTCTGGCCTCTGAGAGTGACATGGTAATCTCTCTGCAATGGCTGAAATGGCATTTTTCAGTTTAAAACACCTACTTTTCTCCTTGAAGCAGGGTTTGCATTTGTATGTGGATGCAAATGAGAAACCCAGTCAGGTTTTTTTACTCTAAATGTTTTGTTTCTGTTATGAGAAAACAAAGCAGCTGTGTGTGAAGCTGCTGTTTTTGTCAGCTTTCCTGTTCTTATTTTTGTTTTCATTTTGACCTGTCCACGTAGGACAAATATTTTGCATCTAAAACATTTAAATGAGTCGGGAGACTTGTTCCCCTCCCAGCTCTGCTGACAGGTTCCAGGGTGCTTTCAGATGCTTTCCTGAATTGATGATTTCTAGGTCAAGGAGAGTGTTACCTTTTTTTGACCGTTTGTCTTCTGCTAATCGCTGTCAGCCCAGAGATTTATGCATTGATAGTGACAGCAGATGGGGTCACTTTTAATAGGAATTCACACACCAAAGAGTGAAAGGCATCTCGGGGTGTTTGGAATGGGAGCTTTTACAAGGTAGCCTACAGATACCCAGGGACTCTGCTGTACTGAAAATGTTTGTATTTTTAATGAAAGTCCAAAGGCTGAAAAGTTGTTATTTTTCTTGGAATAAATGCATTAAATGCATTTTTTTTTCTTTTTCTTTTTGTAGCTTCTGTGGGAAATAGACCCATTTCTTGCCCAATGCCTATGGGTCTGCCTATGTGCTTCATAGTGTACATAACTGGTCCTGCACTGTGAATGGCAAGTCTGGTTCAGGGGGTCTCCAGCTATTCTCTAAAAATACAATCACATCCTGCAACACAGACTTCTGGTACCGAATAGCCAAACATCCTTTTGCATCCTGGTTTCTTTTTCTGTTAGAAGGACAATCTGCAGTGAGAAAACAAACATGGAGGTGTCAAGAAAGCCAGAACAAACCACTGCACCTAAGTGGCATCCTGTACTGCCATAAGAGGTATAGGCTTGCCCTTACGTTACTATTCAAGTGTACCTAAAAGTACAATTCCTACGAAATCCAGAGTATTTATTTTTTGTGACGTTGTCATGTCAAAGACCATATACATCAAATTCTGTTTTTCTTCATTGTGAATCTGGTTGTTCAAAGGATGAAAGGAAACTTCCTAACTTTTGCGGCATGTGCAAGCAATTAGATCAGAATTACAGAAATAAATTGACCAAGTTATGGGAAAGGATGCTTTCCTGCAACTGAGGTTGTTCTGTTTATTAATTTTAAATTAAGTTTATCTTAAGAATCATTCCTGGTTATTGTTAACAAAGGAAACAAGTAAGGACCTTTTGTTTCTTGTGTATGCTCATAGATTTGGTACATACAGTTCTACCCCATCCCAGTCACCTGTCTCTCCCTCATCTCATCTTTTACTTGACCAAATACATCCTTAGGGCCCAGATTTCTTTATTCTGCTTATTTCTCTCCACCTCCTTCCCTCCTGTAACATTGTACCATTTTTCCAGTACAGGCATGGAAGCACAGAAAGCATATCTGCATGTTCCTTCTTTAAAATGACCTGAACAAATCAGGTTGAACCAATGGGTTGTGTTTCACGATAACTTTCCGATGTTTTTTTTTGTAGAGAGGAATTGTGATCTGCAGTTACTGTGCAACACAAAATGCATACTATGAGATTACAAGGTTGCATTCCTCTATTTTTCTAATGAAAACTCCATGCTATGCATCAGTCAGTCCTGCTACCTGCTAGGCTTAGAGGGACGTGATCCTACAGCTTTCCTCTGTGACTAAAGTTACCTCCTTGCCTTTACTTGTGTAGAGTGCTGTTGGCTTCAACAGGTCAAAAGACACAGAAGGAAAGGCTCTTACATGGTGCCAGCTCAGGCTCTTTGCTCTGTGAGCACCAGATGATCAGGATGAGCTCTCTCATGTCTTTTTCTATAAGGCTTAGATCCCCTGCCCATGGTTTGCAGGCAGAAATGATCAATTGAATCAGGGGTACAAACATCTGTTTGTGGTGCTGGTAGCTGAAGGACGGAGACACACAAGCGCATTCTGCAAACCTGCCATTGCAGGAGATGCTGTGTGCTGGGCCAGCGTGCAGGCACTGAAGGGGTTAAACCAGCCCAGCCACCATTCCACATTGACTCTCAGATTTATCATCAGATCCCCGGATATTAAATTGAATAAAACAACAAGACACAGCAAACCAGCCCGTGGGCTGGGACTTTGCTGCCACCACCAGCCACCGATGTCTCCGTGACACCCAGCTTCATGTCCTGCGACGGGGGGCACGGGGCAGGCATGAGGTGTCCCACCCAGAGAGCCCATCCTCAGAAGAGGAGTCAGGAACCTCCGGGCTCCCTCTGAGCTGTGAAAAATGAGATGACACATCTGAGAACAAACATTTTGTGGATAGATATTAAAAGGAAAAAAAAAAAAGCAAACATCCTCCAAACACCCTGTGAAAGCTCCTGAGCACCAGGAGTGATGCAGAGCTCTGGTTAATGGACACTTCCCAAGGTTTTTTTAACCCCCCCACCATGTACCACAATTGATTGCGGCGAGATTACGATGCCATTAAAATTCACTCGGCCCATAAACTAACGCTGTGGAAAATGCTGACGTTTATAGCGGCTCCTACAAGAGACATATTTCAGTATGAAAGTGAGTCCTAATGCAAGAACTTTATTTAGGTAAAACAACATCCAGGGAGGGGGGAGAGGAGGAGGAGAGGTGGTGGCAATTGCAGAGAATTTTATTTCTTTCAACTAATGGGTATACGGATGCTAAATTTAAAAGACATTTTTAATAAATCTATTGGCCTTTGACAAAATCAATCCAAACCCCATAAACCAAGAAGTCACCCACTTGGTATTAATGAGGCTACATTTGCATTTATTTTTCCTTTACACTAGACAAACCATTAATTTCGTGTTTATGCTTCCTTTGAAGTCTGAATGCTTGTAGATAGATGGCCACATCAAGTCTCCTGCTGCTACATTAATATTTTGCTATAAATGATAAATTTGACCATTTTCTACAACACCCCTTTTTTCTTTAAGAAAGCTGAGAAAATGCGAGCAATAAGTCTTAAGCCCCTGAAAGCTTAGCTGTTTTTTTAAATACTCTGCAGTCATTGATTATTAAAGCAGTCATAGCTTTAACTTTGGGTTGCATTTGATGGCACCCAGCATTTTGCTGCTGTAAATTGTGAGATGTTCATTAACCAATCAGGGTTTGCTCTTTTGGCAAATCGTCTCTCATTAGACCGAGGCAAAAACTGGACAGTCACCTCTGTTTCACCCCAGCTCTGGCCTCTGATGGTTTTTCTTACATCTTTTGGTTGCATCCAAGCACATGAAGCACATCCTTGTGCCCTGTCAGGATAGCAAAGGTGCCTTTTTCCAGCTTTACCATAATTCACACTTACTTTGTGCTATTCCCTCGAGGATGTTCTGTTGCCTGTGTGGATCTCTGGGAGTTACTGATACCAGCAGCTCCTGAACTCAACGGCTCCCAGAGATAAAGGCCCTTCTGAAAAAACTTGCAGGACCCTGGGATGATGGGTTGAAGGGAGTCCTTTTCTGCAAGGACTCTGGGAAAAGTTCCTAAGTTTAAGGAGTCTGGCCTCCTCTCTCAAATCACGTTCCCAGACCCAGGGCACAGGTCTAGTGACGCTCCATGACCTCATGAATGATGTTGGCCTGGTATTGACATGGATGGATTTGACCTGTGGGCCTTACTCCTGATGGAATTAGGACCTGCTCTGAGGCTGAAATTCACATCCCAGACATGTTCCTGGGCACGGTTAGCTGGGCTGCTGGGACACCGCATGCCTTTGAATGGCACTTTGATGGAACTGACAAGGGACATCCAGCTCTCCTCCACCCAGCGGGTTCGACCATCTCCTGAGACGCTCCTAGGAACATAAGTCCCCTCAAACTTACCCCACAAAACTCCCTACTCCTTGCACCACGATGTGAAGCATGGGTACTGCCAGGGTTGACTGAAGACAGTATGGCTTAGATGTTTCATATGGACCTTGTAGTTTGGAGCATGACCCAGCCCTTGTATGAGCAGTGCTCCTGTGCTGTATCACGGATGGGGATGCTAGCTGCCAGGAAAGAGCTTTTGTGGGCTATGGTTGCTGATATAGGTGCCTAAATTCCTCCTTGGGGATTGCAGATCTGCCCTCCTGCTGCCCTGCCAGCATTGCCTTGCCTCGTGGGGCAGAGCAGCAGGGTGTGAGAGGCAGATTCAGGGCATTGAGCACCCCTGGCACCCAGCCTTGTCTGCAGCCTGCCCTGGAGCAAACTGTGGGTCAGCCCCAGGATGGGTTTTGTTCCCCTCCAAAGTCCTCTGGCAGCACAGCCCTGGCCTGTGTTCCCTTTCTGCTCTGCTGCTGTGACCTCCAATGGCCCAGGGATGCAAGAACTGCATCAGATTCAGGGATGTCCAATGGTCTGCAGTGACACTATGGCTCAAGGGCTCCTTGAGCACTTGTCTCTTCTCCTTTGCACTGCTCCTTTTGTCTGCCTGTCATCCAGAAGGTCTGCCAGCTCTGGATGTGGTGCAGGATACTGGCCCTATTCCTTCCTCTGCCCTCATCAGAAATCCTCTGTGCATACACTTCCTAAACAAGGAGCAGGGACTTGAGAGTGAATTATTGGATGAAATATCACCTTTTTGTTGTTGGACTTTCTATTTATTTATTTATTTTCTATAATGCATCTTTTACAGCAATGCTGGGGGTAGATTTCATATAACCCTTGTTTATTTTCTTTGCTAGATGGAGTTTATGGAGGAGGGAAGGGATGTTATATCAATAGGGGAGTGACTATTGACACTTGCTGCTATGAAGTGCCTTTATGTGCTTTCAAATGGCAGGATTATGCTCCGGATGGCTCGGTGCCTGAATTGTCTCACGCTCTATTAACAGCACAGATATGGAGGCGTGAACTGATCTTGGGGGTCTGACATGAAAGAGGACTGAGTATTCAGTGTACAAGTTGCACTCGCTCTGGCTTTTCCTTTGCTGTTTTTTATTTTTAATATTATTATTTTTAATCAAAGAAACATTCCTACTTCCACAAATATTAAGAAATTCAGCCCACTGGGATTCACACCTCCCTGCCAGCATAGCTGGGGAAGATTTTAAAGACTAGCACATGGCTAGGAAGCAGCAAGATTGTAGGTGGGCGCCTTAGGAGGAACATGAGCTTAGTCAAATGATTGGGAAGGATGGGCACTGCACCAGGCAGCATCCTGCCTGGTGAGCATCTCTGCAGCAGCTGATGCTTTTCCACCTGGAGCATCCCATTGCCTGCTCTGGGATGGGAGAGGAAGGATGGCAAAAGCCATCCTTCCTCTCCTATTTCTTGTTTTCTGCTTCATGAGCAAGCAAAGCATGGCAGTCTGACACATCCCTAGCTAAGAGTTCAGCTGCTTGAATCAGGAGGCAGCCATCGGAACCCCAACATTTGTTTTTCACACTGTGTTACAATTTCTTGTCATTCTCATGCAAAAATTTCTCATTCAGCTCACAGCGTCTGGGCTTGAAAGGTGCATATCCAAGCTTCACACCAAACTGGTCAAATGAGAAGCAGGTAGAAACAGCACCTCGATTCAGGTCAGGAATGGATGTGACATTTCAGAGGTACCACTGATCTCATGAGAGTCTTGGTTAAGTTTCCCTTCTTGACAGCAGCTCCAATGAACACAGTCCTAAGGCAGGTTTTGTGCTGCTGCATCTTTCCCTGTACTGAAGATCTGTGCCCAGCAGAAGCTCAGCATTTAGCCCTAATCCAGCCTGCCCTCCTTTTTTCTGCCTGCAGTCCAGTCAGCTGCTTGCATTTTGAAAACAGTGCATGTCTTCTAGACATATCCATGGAGTTTTCCCTTCCCTGGCAAGTATGAACTTGCTGAAGATCAAGTGAATGTGGTAGCCACTTCCATCAATAATTAGACAGGAAAGAAAGCATGAAACAAGTGTCTGAGTTATTCTCATGAAAAACTGAAACCCAAATAGGGATTTAAGAAACCAGTCCCCTGTCTTTAATTTCGTATTTCAGCCTCTTTCTTTTTTTCAAATTAAATATGTGCCTCGGACCTGGGAACCGCTCCTACCCAACACTTCTCACTGCTGTCAGTGCCTCTTCCCATGCCACAGCAATGCCACTGTCAGGAAAGAGCTGTCTGGGGATCCCCCAGTTTTACAAGAGTTGGGCTCGTGCTCTGGGAGGGGACTTCAACTGAGGAGGAGGCATTTCCTTGTAGCCTTAAAAATCTGCCTTTAAGTGGAGCTGGTTTGAAGCCACAAACCAAAGGAAAACTCCCAAGCCACGAAAACAAATGGAAGCACAAAGCCCAGACGATTTAAGGATGGTGGTTATTAAGGGTTTGGTTGCAGCTTGGATATGGTAACATGTACTGCTCAGGGGCAATGCTCACACTAGGAACAACCAACCCTGCATGAGCAGATCACTCATCTTCACCTCTGGCCATGCTCTCTGGTGTGCCTGTGTGTCTGTTCACAGAAAGGAATAGTTAAAAGCATTGCCATGGCTTTATGCCTGTGGCAAAGCTGGAGCCTGTGCTGGTCAGAGAAGAAGCAGATCCAGACTGGTGGCTACCATCAGTCCCCAGTTCTGCTCGTTTAAGAAAATGAAGCTGAACCTCCTCCCTGTAGAGATGATCTGCTGTGGAGCACAGAGGCCAGCACCCAGTGGGATGAGGCGTTGGAGGATTGCTCATCACTTCATGGATATTTCCACGGAGTGGACATGATCAATAACCTTGTCATTAAATGATTCACTATCAAATCTTGGGGCCTGGGCTGTGGCTGCTCCATTGGCCAGAGTCATCATTCAATTACTCCTTGATGGATCAGTAGCAGTTTCACTTATTCCCATTGCCCCCTGTAGCTAGCACCTACTCACCTAAGGAAGCTTAGAAGTGGGGGAGCTTTAATGTAATTCAGAAGGACACAATGTCTTTGCCCTGTTTCCAGAGCAGACCAGTAAGTGAGAGGAAGATAACAGAGAGTTTCCAATAAAACCAAACCATTATTCTCCTAATTTGTCAGGTTAAATCCTTCCTGAACAAAGTCAGCATCTCTTTTGCAGAGTGCTTCATACCAAATGACCTGTTGCTCCCGAGTCCTTTTCATCAGGAACAGGTCTTGTGAATCAAGAGAACTGGTCTTGCAAATATTTAGGGATCCCTTGTGTTGCAGGCTTTCCTTTCTCTTGGCTTCAGCTGGATGTCTGCCCAAGAAAAGGCCACCTGAGGTCCATGGTGTCCCAAACACATCCCATCTAATCATGAGCACTGCTTGCATCTGGTGGCCTGGGCTCTCACCATCCATCCCAAACATGTGGTGAGCACATCAGCACCTCGGGGCCCTCCAGCTATTTCCACTGGAGGGCAGGGGAGCTGCTGTGTCTTGTCTATCCTTTCAGCCAGCAGCCAGAGAGATGGAAAGGGAGGGAAATGTGAAAGAAGAGGAGGAAACAGAGACACAAAGGCCGTCAATTTGATAGAAAAGGAAAAGAGTACTCCCCAGTCTAATATCTGCCCTTTATTCTGTATTACAATACATTGAGACTTTCATACTGGACACGATGTTGTGGGAATCAAGGCTGAAATTAGTTTTCAGCCATTCATTCATAACTGTTATGTTTGAAAAAGAAAAAAAAAAAAAGAGAGAGAAGGTGGGGGAAACAAAAGTAAATACAAAAAGAGAAATGTTAACATGTGTGGCGCAGAATGTATACATCAGACAAAGCTCTGCTTGTTCTTCAACAATGGCTTTGAAAAGCAGGTGTCATAGCAGCTGTACAAGGTTAAAGCACAGAGACCATTATGTACAAAATGAGTGAGTCTTTATCCAGAGTCTGCTTCAGCTCTTAAGAATGTGCTTCCTATTGTGCCGGTGTTTGCTGGAAGGACTCCATCTATACAATGGAGAAATTTTTCATTCTCACCTTCCCCCAACCTCCGTTCCACCATCCAAATCTACAGTTATGGATATAATACAGACCTCTGGCATTCAAGGTCCTCATTGCCCTATAGTTCTGAAACAAAAGCTATTGTGCTGTGCCATGAAAGCCTGCCTGCGGCAGAATAAAGCCGTTCAGCAGTGGACCCTGAGAGAGTATTTGTGAGGCTCTCTCTAAAGTTAAAATCCTGGTGAAAACAAAACACTTCCAATTAAAAATGTTCTCTCATTTTGTTTTGTGTTTTTGGTTTCCTTTTCTCTTTCTCCCTCTCTTGGATACGTTCAGAGAGATGCTCATATAAAAAGGCAAGTGACCTGTCCTTGCTTTCGTTCTCAAAGGGAAAAGATGGAAAGAGAAGCAGGAATGCACAGCTTGGGAGACAAGCAGTATTTTAAATAATAATTTTTTAGAAAGTCCCCGCAGCACATCCAGCATGCCTCAGGTCTCTCTTAGAGGGAATATAAACAGATGGTGCCTATGCTAAATAATTTGTCCACCAGGCCTGTACTTTAGGTAAAACGTCACAGCTAGGTGTAGGAAAAGCATGGAACTGGAAGCCCAGTTCAGCCTTGCCAAAAAGCAGCCATCAGCATCCAGGCAACTGAGCCCATACTGAAGCTGCAGAAGAGATCTGTGTGTACTTTGCTGGCACCACCATAGACAAACATGCACCCTTATTTTGGAAATATTATCCCCCTTGGTCTATTGGATCCTTTTTTTTTTTTCTCTCTCTCTCTCTTTTTTTTTTTTTTTTTTTTTTTTCTCCCCACAAATGATGAAGTACCAGAGATGGAAGCTGCTTGGTGTAAAGGAGAGGTGTGCACAAGGGTTATTCTAATAGGTAGAATCAATCCTACACATCCACATCCTTTGTGGCTCAGGTTGCCCAGAATTATCAGCGTGTCTTGTCTTTGGGATTGGAAAAAGGAGGGGGGAAATAAATAGTTTGGGGTTGACTTTTCCGTAGCTGGCTATTTTTGGAATCAAATTTTGCACTTAGTGCACGCCTGGTGGGGACACAGAGCCAGGCATGGGAAGCTTTGATTTGGTGCAATCCAGTGCAAGCGTACTTCTGTGTAAGCAATGTCTCCGAAATCACCACCCAGCTTATTACTGACCCCAGAGCTCAGCAAAAGTCTTTGCAGCCACGCCACAGAGATAGCTGATGTGGGACTGGGGTTGGTGACGCAGGGGAATGAAGCCCTAGGACCCCAGTCCTTGGACTCCAGCATATGCACAAAAGCTGGAGTCCTTCTTTTTCTGTCTGTAGGCACTTGAGTGGGAACTGAGATACCAGCTGGGAGTCCCAGGAGAGCATCCTCCTCTGGGCTTCTTTCCAGTGGCAGGGGGAATTCATCCTCACACCGAAGAATTCCCCTACAGTAACTACATCATTTTCATCAGGACCTGCTCATATTTTATGGGCAGTTCTTCCTTCTGCTTTCAGCACTGATTGGAGTATGCATGATCAGGTGCAGGTGTTACACACTGGTTGTTAAGCTCTGTGCATGTACAGTGTTGGGTAACACCTATTTGAATATAAATTATCTATTATACTATATGCTGGGCTCTGAAGTTATAAACTAAAGGCTACAATGAATAGGGCAATGAGATTGCAGAAGAAAGTGTCTTAACTCTTGTTTTAATACTTTGCCTTGCAAACATGTTAGAAAATCCAATGGAGAACCTTGTTTCCGAATCGTTAGAGTCACTTGAACCTCCAACTGCATGCCCCTCAATGCATTTTGTTTATTACACGTTGCAACTTACTGACTGCTTATTATCTATTGCTCTTAAGAGGCAGCTGCATTCACCACACTTTTATGCAGTGGTATACATCCAGAAGGATGACAGGCCTGTTCCCAATTTGTTTTTCCTCTGGCACTGCTATGAGCACCCACCCCATGCAATGCTGCACCAGGTCACTCTGAGTTGCGGTGGGGGCTGCTTGCTCTAGGTCCTGGGAGGTGTTAATCTCAGTTGGCACCTTGCAAGTCCCAGCCAGGACATTTCCCCACTGCTCTTGTGTCACCCCAGGACAAGTTAAACCTACGTGTGGGAAGAAGATGGATGCCATGGATCATCTGCTGGGCATGGAGGTCTTCTGAGAGCAAGAACAAGCATTTCAGGCCACCGAGACAGAGAGAGGGGCAAAGGATTCTCAGTTCCTTCTTCATGACAAACTTCCCTCCTCATTCCCCTTTTGAGGTGAATGAATATCTTCCAGAATGAAATTAGAGTGGTGAATGGTCCACTTTTTTTTTTTTTTTTTTCGTTCTGTCTCTCACCAAATAGTCACTGGGCAACATCACCTTTCTAGTGAGAGACTTAGTGGAGTCGTAGTTCTTGTGGGGTTTCAAGGCAAAGGGAGTAATGGAGCCAGAAAAGCAAGCTGATGTAAAGAAATGAGCTAATGAAGTGAGATCACAAAGTGTGCAACCCCAGCCAGTGTTATCTTTCTCTCCAGTTACCTTGGAAACTGTGTAATGATATAATGTTGCTTGGTTTTGTATCCTTCAAGTGAAAGAAGCTCAAAGTACCCACCACTGGCAAAAATATTGGTAAGATATCTACAAAACATCACAATTAACTTACGGATTCACTAGATACTGTATCGAAGGGAAAAATGTATCTTCCCTAAAGCCTGAATAAAATGACTTGTATTTTCCTATGAGCCAGCAATTTAGCACATCTTTTGATAGGATTTCTTAGGGCCAAATCAAAGGGATCACAACAGGACCACTTTTTTCACTGGCACGGTTAGTTGAATCTCTGCATCCTTTCAGTCTCAGGCCTTTCTGCTGATGATAATGCTGGTTAAAGAGAGATATGGACTCCTGTTCAGTAGAAACAGGACTTAAACTAGATTAAGATGGGGAAGAACTTCTGTGATGGTGAGTTGAAAAAAAAAAAAAAAAAAAAAAAAAAGACAGCTCACAGTGCTGCAGAAACAGCTCTGACTGGTGATAGATATTGATTGACAATGGTGGTGAGTCTGAGCAGACCTGGACCCACCATCCACCTTTCATGCCATTGGCAAGGGGGTGTCATGGATTCACCAGCGGGATCTTGCAATGGTAGAGGGGGTGACTCAGTGGTCTTATTCTTTCCCCCAAGTGTCAAATATTGAGGATTTTCTCCTCTTTAAGGGTGAAGGAGAGCACTACTGCATCCCAGTTACCATCCCCATCGCTCCTCCTGCTCCATGGCCATTGAACACCATTGGGTAAGGTAATTCAAGGCAGTCAACTGGGGGCATGGACTTTTATCCAGCCACCCTACCTGACCAGCTGTCTGCTCACGCCCCTATATCCTGGGACAAAGAAAATACCCTGAGGGCTAGGGAACATGGCTTTCCCACACCAGCTGTGCTCTCTGCTGATGCTCTCCTCACTTGACATCTCTGCTCTCTGCCTCTTGAGGAAACGACTGTCTCTGGGGCACTGCACAAAGACATGCTGCTGTGTGTGTGTGGAAATACCCCATCCCTCCCTGTCATGGCCCCAGCATGCCCATGGCTGTGATAGCCCCGCACACATACATCCTTATGTGCAGCAAGCAGCTTGAGCTGCTGCTGGAGGCTTTCTCAGGTAGGGTCTCACACAGGTGAATGCGAGTAAATTGGGACAAGGCAGGAGCTAAGCAGATCCCTTGTGCTAAAGGGACTAAGACACACAATGCAGAGGAAGAGATCTAAATCAGCATTGGCAGACACTTTAGCAAACTGCCCCTAAAGCCTGCACTGAGTTCTGGAGGCCAGCGAGTGATAAACCCACGATGGAAGAGCATTGAAAAGTCCCACAGGCATCCTTTGTAGATAAACTCTGCAGGTAGCCATTTGCGCTACCGTAATCCCCTGGACACTGAAGCTGTAAGACAGCCACAGAACCTTGCTCTCAAAGGGGAAGAGCTTCCTTGGTCTCTTTACAAAACCCACAGCAAAATATTAAAATGAAAGGCACTATTTAAGTTCAGGCATGATCCGCAGCTTTTGGCAGAGACTTTTGCTTGCTGCTGGGCTATCTCCTTCCCCCACTTGCTGCCCAGACCTGCCCTTGCTAAGCACTGCAAAGAAAGCACCTTCCTCCATCCCTGCTCCTGCAAACCTGTTTTGGGGACTTTTTTGTGCCACCCATCCTAACCATGGTCCTCCCAGGCACTGTATTACCCAGTGCTGGCTGTGGATGAGAAAGCCCCTCCAGATTTGTCTAATGAAAGGCCATCACTGAAATATCCCTTGGTCATCACTGTGCACCTTCACCTTTGGCTCTTTGGCCCATATCCTCTTTGTCTTTTATCCAAGAGGCAAGGAAGGAGCTCTCTTCCACCGTGGGGCAAAAAATGCCCTGATAACTTCTTTAATACCAAATGGCACCTCCCTTCCAGCCTCTGCACCTGCAGGGATTAAAATAGCATTAGGAAGGGCAGGCTGGGGATGCTGTCAGCTCTGGATGCAAATCTGAGTTGCCAGAATTTAGTGAGGAAACCTTGAGAACTGTGTGCCTAATGTAAATTTTTGTGCTCTGGCTGAACCCATGGAAATGGAAAACAAACAAATAATAATAATAAAAAAAATCCTAAGGCTACCAAAATATTTACTCACCATCTCTTCCTACAAAAAAATCTGTCATGTGCCTGTTAAAGGAGGAAATGCAGCCACATTGTTGTAAGTAGAAAGAAGAGGGCAGAGGCAGTAGCACTGATTCTTTGAAGTTTGCAGAGCCCAGCTCCTATGGACAGCATAGTCTGACAGGTCAATAAAAAGGGGGGGAAACGAAGAGCAACAACACATGTAAAATAGGCTAGAAAGGCTGAAAAGCCTTAGTGTGTGTGTAAAGGCTGTCTAAGCACTGCCAGCGGTGCCCTGGCAGAGAGGAGGTGGCCAGGGTGAAGGAACAGCCTTTATATATACATATTTATTTATTTATTTATTTATTTATTTATTTATGGAGAGTTCTCCCATCAGTTAGCCCTCAAGGTGTGCCTGTGTTCCGCTGTGGGAAACCCGTGTGCCATGGGCCACGAGTGTGCACGCCGCTGCCCTCTGTCTTCATGCTGCCTCCTTGGAAAACCAAAGTAGTTCTCCGGATGGAGAAGTGGGAAAATTTCCTCCAGACAACAAATGATTTGGTTCTCTGCCTCGAATAGGGAAAGTCCATCACCGCAGGGCGAGGATTTAGGCCAGGATTGGAGCTGCAGGCCATCGACGAGTTTCTGCTGCCATCCTGTGGCCACGGTCCACGTTGCTTTTTGGATGAGCCTGGTGAAATCTCTCTTTTATGTCAAAGCAGGAGCTGGTCTGAGCAAGGTGGAGGCAGATGTCCCACGTCCCCATGGGACCAAGGCAGCGTGGGCGGGGGCTGCTCCTCTCCACGCTGCTGCTGGCGTCTCCCTGCTATGACCATGCAAATGTCCCATGCCCCTCCCTCCCCTTGTCTTCCACCCCAAACCTAAGATTTTTGCAAAAATATTTTGTCATGCAAGTTTCACCCTAGGTTTAGATCTGCAGGGTTCATTTGTGTTCTCTTCTCCATCATAAAAAGTCCATTTCCCTCAAGGTGTGTAGGCATGTGCCCATCCCTCCAGCAGCAGAGGTCATGAAAACCCAACCAAGCCAACTCCCAACAAAAACTTGTGTCAAATTATAAAACTTTTCATATTCAGGTCACAACCCAGAGAGTTGGTTTATTCATTGCTGTTGACACACTTAAAGTCAATTGCAGCCAGACACTCTTTGCATTGTCAGGGAGCTACAAGGACAGAGGGGCTCACAGTCTGCAGGATCTTCCCCCACATCCAGCACCTCATGTAGAAGCTCATCAGTGAAATGTTTGTTAGCTGCTTTGCAAGTACAGAACCCTGGAAATATTCTTGATATGGCCAGTGACGACTCTGATAGGCTTTTTCATTGAAATTAACCACCTATGTTAAACTGAAATTTTGTCACTGCTTTGGATGTGATTTTTAACAGTTTCCCTACTTGTCATATTGGGAGGCAGCTTGAGAGAATAATAAAGGTGAAAAGGAGGACAAGGAGAAAAAAAAGCTACACTTACAAATGGGGAAGCCCAGGGCTAACTCTGGAGTTTTACCCTGGTTTGCCTGATGAAGAGGAGGAGATGGAAACAAGGTTAATTGGAAGGGAGCAGGCTGCTGCTCTGCATGGAATTCCCACTTGGGTGGTGAGGTTTGGCCAACACAAACACAAAAATTTGACTTCCCCTTGTACTTTTAAATGAAAAATCAATCCAGGATTTTGACTAGCTGTCACCTTCCCATCCTCCTGCCCTTGCTGCTTTCAGGAGAGGTGTTCTGCTCTCTTCTCCAGATGCCTTAACCCCCTCTCTCTCCACAAGCAGTTGGAGGTTTCCTCGCTTTCTCAAGGGCTGTGTTGCAGCATTGGGATGGAACAGACCCCCCAGGGCCCTCCTGGCCTTCTCGAGGACTGCTTCACCTCCCTCCAAAGCCCTCAAGCAAGATTTCTAACTCAAAGACAGAGATGACAGAGTCAAAGATAGGGTGCTGACCCTAACTCAAGCACACACCTTTGGTGCTCTCACAGGAAGCAACCAATAAATCACTTTATTGCCTGCTCTTAAAGCTTCTCTTGTATTTTAGCATCGCATTAGACACCCTGTGACTCTGAAATGGGGGGTCATACAGCCTTTCCTTAATGATATCACATAGGAGCATCTATATTCTGCAGCCCAGAGTTATATTCCAGGTCCATTTCTGTTGCTTTTCCAGCAAAGTTTACTAAAAAACAGAGTTAAAAAAAATAAATAGAAAATTGAGACTTTTACTTGAGAGAAAGAGAGGGAGAGAAAGAGAGCATATCTGCTGTTCTTGAAAGAGCAAGAGACAGCAGCAAAGGACACCAAGAGGACAAAAACATGCAGAGAAAAAGTGTATTTTTTTGGAAGCTGCCTTTTTCTTTGTAACTTTATCATCCAGCTACATGTAAGGCCAGTGGATGATTCTGAATGCTTTCGAATTTAAGAAAAAATAAAAATAAAAATCATTGATGATGAGTTTAAAATACTAATATATAACACCAAGGATCTGCAGGTACTTCCTGTAATAGGGTGGAAAGTGCTCTCCTTCCTAGCAAGGAGCTCCCGTGCAGTGCTGGGACTCACCAGTGGCAAAAGCACAACTCCCAGGCTCCTGGACTGTGTAGGAAGCTGCCTTAGAGGCAGAAAATAAATTGTGAGTCTTAATGGCTATGCAGAGGATGGTGCAAGAGTTTATTCCTTGTCCTCTGTCCCCAGTGCTGAGTGGACTTTGCTGGAGCTGTGCAGGGACATCTGTCCTCATTCCTCACATGCTGCATTTTCCCTTTCATTCATCCTAAAATCAGAGGCTCATGAAATCCTCTCATTTTTTTTTTCCTCCTTTTTTTTTCCTTTTTTTTTTTTCTTTCTTTCTTTTTTTTTTTTTTTTTTTTTTCTTTTTTCCTTTTCTACCCAGAGCAATATAATACAAGGCTGAAAGGCACCTTGAGAGAAGTCCTCTAGTTTGGCCCATTTAACCTTTCTTGGAAATAAGAAATAAACATAAGGGAAAAAAAAAATAAAAGAGGATAATTTAAAAGAGTGCTTTAGATGCTTTCTGCCCACCAATGCAGAGGAGCACTGCCAAGGTAAATTTTGTCTTTCCAAAGAAACCAGAGACAGACACAATTGTTCTCTTCAATGCCAGGCTTTAGGTCTTGAGAAAGCTGGGGCTGTATTATTTGCAAGCACAATTCCTGTATTTCCGGAGGGAGTCTGTTGGTGTCAAAGCAATAAGAAGAAAACAAAGGCTTGGAGAAGAAAGACTTGAAATGGTGTTTGTGACAGATGCATCTGAGCCTTTAGATTCTGGCCACCAAACCCAATGCAGGAATTTACCATCTGTTTGGACTTTAGATGTTAAAAATCACCCTCCTGCCTGCCCCCAGCAGGAATTGCTGCTGGCAGAGCAGGTTCAATATTGTGGCCCCGTGATGGGAATTGTGGGGCTGGCACAGGCACTGCAGGTGTTTCAGGAACTCAGGGAGCCCCAAGCAGTGTGGGGCTCCTGTGGGTAAGAGGGAGGAGGTGGGATGTGGTTATGCTCCCCTTGGTTTCCTTCCAGTCACCTCTGGTTTTACCTCCCAGCAACCTCTCTACCCCTCCAGACTCATTGTGCTGATGAGCATCTGTGCTGCACAGGGTGATTTGGGGACGGAGATTCCCAAGGAGGCTTAAGGTTGGATCAGAGCCTGAAACACACAGAGGGCAGGTGGGGTGAAGAGGAGCTTTTCTGGTGGTGGAAATGATCGAGAGGATGAAAAGCACCATGCCATTACCACACGCAGGGCACCAGCACACACTGATGAGGACTGATACCACAAGATGGAAAGAAACCCTGAGACATACCTTCTGTGAGCAATGCAGAAAGCCTCTGTGCATTGAGAAACTCCAGAGAGAGACCATCGTCCTCTGGCTCTGCCTGTGCCCCGGGCATGGCCTGCCCCAATCTCCCCACAGACTCCCTGCAACCTGCTGAAAGACAGCACCACACTGACTTCCAGAGGCAGACAGTGACAAACTCATTGTTGACTTCTTAAATATGTAGCAGCTGAAAAATGGATTACTCTGTGACTGAAAACAGTCTTTAAATTTGCCCTGGGCAAAATTTGTCAGGGCATAATTCCTCCAAGGAAGGCTCAATTCTTTCTGCCTACCTTGCACAGGCAGAAAAATTTTCATGGATTATTTTCAGCACAGAAATAAATGAAAGAAACAGGCCCCGGTACCCTGCGTTGCCTTGGATTGTTTGAGCAGCAGCATGCGTCATCACCCCTGAAGTCCTTGTGGACAGCAAACACACGGTCCTCTTACAGGAGTGCTCCTCAGCTGCAGACTGTGGGGTCTGAGTGGGTGCCACAACATGCACGTGTGATATCATAGTTTCATTCCACTTTAACCGCAGTTTCTACATTTCCTGGCTTTTAAATACCCAAATATGCAGCCTCAGTGTTGTGTCAGCACAAGGGAAAGGTTTTGTATCAAGTTGTAAAAATAAACGTGCTGGAGGGGGCTGAAGTTGTGCAGCAAACGTGATACAAGATTAGAGAGCATGATTTGTGTCCTGAGTTGAAGGGGTAATTCCCATGCCACCTAGAAGAAAGATAACAAAAGTGGCACACATGATATTTGTATACAAATTTGTGAGTGAAAATAACACAAAGTGATCAAGAAATTATTTAAGGTGGGAAAAGAAGGCCTATCGATCCAAACCTGGGAAAGAAAGGAAACCCAGGCTGGCTGTCAGCAAGCACATCGATTTATGGCCAAGTGCTTTATGAAGAGGCACTCTGTGCCTGTAGCAGCTAATCCCTGGGGACCACTCCCCCTGCCTCACCGAGAATACCTGTGAGTTTGGATTGCAGAGACGGGTTTCTGCTGCCACCCAAAGCCACCCTGCCTAAGGTAACAGGGTCCATTATTTCAGGCAGTGCTCCTATTCTTGCAAAGTGCTGAGCTTGGGAGAATATCACTGCTTAGGAATATATTTAATTGCACTGTTAATTGCACTTATGTTTAGTCTGCATTTGTGTCAGTGAGACAAGGTCCTGTGTCTTCAACCTGTTGCTTGTTCTTCCTTGTTTGTGCAAGCCTCTGCCTGGGGTCCCACATGGAGCTCACTGGGTCATCTCTCTCCTAGGATTTGACTTAAAGCCATTTCCAAGCACCTAGAGAAGAAGTATTATCAATAGTCCTGCCAGATAGGTTCATAAAGGTGTCCAGGTGCCAAATTCAGGCACTAAAGCTGCTGTAGCAAGCAAGGTCTGATGTTCAGTTGTCTTCAAGATCCGCTTGAAGGTCCCAGCTCCTGTGTGCTGGTCTGGTCTTTCTGCTTCCTTTGAAAATGAGTTTGTCTGGGCCATTTCACTGAGGGTTAATATTAACAATGAAAAAACAATTAAAATGGAAAGAAAAAAAAAAAAAAAAGGAAGAGAGAAGACTTTCAAGATAAGTTGAGGTCAGATGGGTCCTGTGCTCGCCCTTTGTCTTCAGATGCTGCCTCCTGTGTTGCTGCTCCTTCAGGGTTTTTCCTTGTCACAAAACAGGGAAACAAACAGCAATTCATGAGTTTTCCTGAATTCTGTTTGGTGGACAAAGCTCTCCCTTCCGTATATTTCCTCCTCCTCCTCTTCCTCCTTCTCCTCCCGAGGGCAAACAGGAGTGTTGTTTCACGGCTTGTGGGGATCAGTTCTGGATTGAGAAGTGGCACAAATTCACTCTGCTTGAGAAGCTAATCTTGCTTGGCCATGCCCAAGAAGGTGTGAAGGGGGAGCTCATGAGCCTCTGGAGGGAAATTGCTCCTTGGTGCCCTTTCCCTGGAGACCCTAAGAACATGAAGCAGTGGCTGCATTGGGAAAACCAAAACATGCCTGCATCCTGCCTCCCTCGCTATGAACACTTTCTTATCCTGCTCCTTTGAGTCACCCCCCTCCACCCCGGGCTCCCTGTGTATTTGCAAGATGCACTCCCTATACAATTTCCTGGTGCACCCAGCATTTCTGGGATGAAGCTTGCTGTGACATGCCCTGTTAGGGGTCACCCGGTGATGGAAGGAGGGATGTCTCAGTGTGGCATGACTAACACTCCTGAATCAAACTTGACCATAGAAATCATGGGCAAGCAATGCCACTTCAGAGCTCTAACCTTATATAGGTAAAGAAAAGCAAAAGTCATTTTGGGGTGGGTCCTGTGGCTAAAAATCAAAGGAAAATACATTTGGCTGACTGACTCTATTTGAATGACCAACACATTCCATCTCAAACACCTTTACATCCTTTCCTTTCAGTTTCCTTTCTTCTTCTAAACCCCCTCATGTCCCTGTAAGCAAAGTTAGAAAGAGAAATGACATTTCAAAGTGAAAAGTAGAAAAAATTAACTTTGCAAAATTCAAGGATGAAGTTTATGGCTTCCCTCTCTCCAGATTATTTTTTAAATCCAGACCTTTAAGAAACCCATCCTGAGCTCCTCTGCAGCCCCACTCACTCCAATCATGCATGTTGCAGTGAGTTCGTTCTTGGCAAAAGACAAACCAAGTCCCCCCAGCACCCCAACCCCAATCTTCCTTATAAATAACAATGAAACTACTGCATGCATAGCCCTGAAGGTGGTTAAAATAGGTTTTACTTGGCCATAGCTTGTTTCAGAGAAGCAGCTGAGGCCTGTACCACTTCCCCAGCTCGTTTTTATTGACCTCCAGCAGGTACTTCAAGTGTTGTGCCCAGCATTTAATCTCCTTCACCACGTAGGGGTTCAGCCAGGCCAGGAAGGAGTGATGCAAACAAAAGCATTATTAGCATCTTATTTGGCTCTTAATGGGTAGAAAAGATGCAAGATTATTTTGGCACAGTAGCACTTTTTTTCTCCCAAAAAAAGGAAGGAAAAAGGACTTTAATTGAAGCCTGCAATGTTGTATAAATGGAAGATCTAAATTTTAATTGAAAAATAATTATAACCACTTAATCATTTTAAATGAGGGCTGTAATTGCAGTCAGTTCATAATAGCCAAATACAGACACTTAGATTCCCGCAATAAAGCAGGGATGGTACAGCTTGATTTGCTAATAGCTCTTCCACTTCTCTCCTCTTTTGTCTCAAAGATTAATTCAGGCAAGGGCTATTAGTGCTGTTAATTGGTTCTGCAATTTAGACCTTGTGCTTGTGAATGAGTGACTGATGCAGACCTATCAGCCAATAATGTGAACGCTTTGTCAATGTGTTCCTCATTGTCCAGCTGAACATCACTCCTCCAGCAGCTCCTCTGCCACCCAACCCCAGCTCCCCAGAGGGATCAAGAAGACTGGGTCCCCTCCAGGGTGAGGGATTCACTTAGCTTTAGATAGGTCACCTAGATGTCTTTGAAATTACGGCCGGCTTATGAATAAAATAATTAGGCAGACAAAGCGTCCTCCTTGGCAGGGATGAATCCTGTATTCGGGAGAAATCTTCGCTGCCGTGCTGGAAGAAGGAGGCTCGGTGGGATTGCAAAGGAGAGGAGATGTGTTAGCTGGAGCGTGGACTTTGCTGATGGGATGGGACTGGTGGCTCCAGCAGGGTCCTGTCGGGAGTCTCCTTCACTGGGGCACCAGGGATGGATAAAGCCAGCCTAAATCACCAAAGTCACAGGCAGAGGAGCAAACCCTACTCTGAAATGGGTGTTATATTTTCCACATGGCCTGTGATGGCAGGGAGGACAGTGGACACAGTTGGCTGGACCTGGGCTAAGCAGAGGCCAGTGGCCTTTGGAAAAAAAACACGGTAAGGCTTCAAACTCAGCATAGCCATTCTGTGGGAGATAAATGGCTGAGATGAAACTGTGCCACTTAGTCCTTACCAGAAACAGTTGTAATTCGAGGCCCAGAACAATTGAAATTGCAGTTCTGAATTCCTTGCTTCATCTTCCTTTTCCATTATGTCCATTTTTAAATTGGTCTTCTCCCAAAATGTTAGGCCAAGGTGGTTGAAGGAATTCAGTCCTTCATTATTTTCACAGTAAAATGCTGTCAGCAGATAAAACTGTCCTTGTGGTTATAGCCATGAAATTTCTGCTTGTGAATGATTCTACCCAATTCTTTTGGCTGGTGTAAATTGGCACCGGCATTGAAACAAAATGAGAGGTGATTTGCCCTTTGCCTGCAGGCAGCTTTTCCATGCATACATATCTTCCAGACCTCGCAGATTGATCAGATGTGAGGCAAAGCTACCTTTAATTCAGTTTATTCAAAGCCATGCCATCTGCCATGGGTCCTGCCTGTCGCCAGGTGACCCTGGCTGTGACAAACACAGTGAGTGTATTTGCGCTCCGGTTTTGGGTTCTATATTTGGCAGTGTGATACTGGGAAAGCTTTCTGTGATTAAGCTCTATTGACTGATACTGAAACTAATTGCAGCCACGACACGCAGCGGGTGAGGTGTGTCACCGGGGCTGGTATCGCTGTGCCCAAAAAGGGTCTGGGAGAGGGAACTGTGAGACTGAACGTGATTTCACCAATACTGTTCCTTTGGAGAAAACGGGGAAAACGGAGAGTGCCATGTTTAAACCAGAGGACTATTGGTGAGACACACAGAGTCATCTTTTCCCTTTTTGGTGTCTAGTTTCGGGCACTATTTTTCCTGAACAAAGAGGAGCAAAAATCAGTATTAGGCATGATATTTATTTTTGAAACTCTGGGATAAATTTTCCTAGGCAGGAGCAACATCTTCCTTGTGGACACTGTCCAAAGGCAGGTCAGAGCGTTGCTCTGCTGCGGGTGCAGGAATGGACTGGATGAATTTCCGAGGTCCCTTTCAGCTCAACTTCTTCTGAACGACCCATCCTGGACCTGCAAGTGCCCTGCATGAGCCTGGCACTGCTGAGACAGGGCTCATCTGTCCTCTCCCTCCCATAAGAGCAGCTCTCCAGCAAAATCCCTGACTGCAGTCAGGTCAGCACCTGTGGAAAATCGTACTAGGAAGGAAGTGGTGAGGGATGCCACAGAATGGGCAAAAAAGCCATTACCCAACAAAGAAAGTCTCTAGGAGAAGGTCTGGACTCTAAGATGTTCTTGTCTCACAACAATACCTAGTGACATACCTGCTTTCTCTTCAAAAGTGATAGAGAATGAGGATATACATTTGCTTTTACGATTATTTCATTCAGGCTGTCTGCCAGACTTGGTCAAGCAGCAAAACAAGCCCTCCCTGGTGCTCCCTCAGCATCCTGCAGGTTCCCACCACCCACCCTTTGGCAGCAGCTCCCTTCCCCTTGGCTCCCAGCCTGGCTTCACCATGCAGTGAGATCCATCTGAATACCTGTTCTGCTGGGGCACTGCCGTTGGCTACATCCTACCCTCTGCTGCACACCATCCTTTGCTCAAGTTTTGCGGTCAAGCATGAGGCAGTGGTCTGTCACACAGCCCCCCTGAGCTTGGTCCTGGACTCAGTTGTGTGTAGCTGAGATGAGAGCGGTCTGTAGAATGCTTTGTCCTACACATACCTACAAACACCTCCCAAATAAAGGGGTGCTAATAAATGCCACCCAACTGGGCTCAGAATCATCAACCCTGCCAGAAAAGGACTAGGCTCTCCATCATTTTTATCTGTTACATTTGATTTAAGCATCTCTGTGCCTGCCCCCCTGAAGTGTGTGGCTGCCTCTGAAGGTTTAAGGGACTGGTTTAAGGGACCTCCTGGCCCCCGACTGCCCAGGCTGGCTGCACCTCTGCTTCGAAGGAGAAGGTAAACAGAGAGCGAGGCGTTCACACCGCCTGCAACAAACGGCCCTTGGTACTGAGCAAGGAAAATTATCTCACCGAAACAGATAAAGGGAAAGGGTAGGTTTGTATGGTGCAGGCCAGACCTCTCCTGACTCCCGTCCATGACGTAGGCTGTGCCTCCAGCTAAAAGTCCCGTCTGCCCTGGCGGCGTGCCCCAGAGCCAGCTTGTGGAGGCTTGTGCGCGCCGAGGGCCTGCCCAGCGAGCCGCCAGCACCATGTCCGTCACAATATGCCAGTCCATGGGCTTTGTGGTGTCCGCTTTAGGAATAGGAGGCATCATCGCGTCGACATGCATGGACCAGTGGAGCACCCAGGACCTGTACAACAACCCAGTGACGGCCGTGTTCAACTACCAGGGCCTGTGGCGCACGTGTGTCCGGGAGAGCTCTGGCTTCACCGAGTGCCGCGGCTACTTCACCATCCTGGGGCTGCCAGGTAGGGACTGCTGCTGGCGAGGGCTGGGAGGGCAGCGCTGTGGCCATGCTGCATCCCAAGTGGTGCCGTGGGTGATCGATGGTGATGGGGAATTGTTGGTACAGAGCGGGGAACCCACCTTTTAGCCATGAGGGACCTGGTTTGGAGGACAGGGCTCTTGGAGGCACCTCAGCTCCCACAACCAAGCTGGGGTTCAGCAGAACTTGTTATTATGCATGAGGTAGCTGAGCTGTTGTCCTGGAAAGGCACCTAGGACTGACCTGGGTGTACACTCGCATGCCAGCTGCATGGTGCATGTGGCTTCCCACCAGAACCACTAATGTTCCTGGTGTCTGAGAAGATCCTTTTCAAAGAGGATAAGTCACTGTTCAGCTCACCCCTAATTTACCTTCAGTTCCAGTTTTTCCTTCCACGGGTGTCATTTCTGTCCTGGTTGAGCCCAGAGTATCCAGGGCTGTGAACAATTAGGTCGCAACAGGAATATCGAGACTTCCTTCTTGCCTTAATACACTGAGGAGAGGGGCACTTAGGTTATTCCATCCATCTACCCTCTGTGCTGCAACACAAGAACAGAGGGAAGAAGCCAATTATACCAGCAGATATTGCAGAACTTCTGCCAAATGACATTTCCAAAACAGAAATTCACCCACCTCTGGTGCCAGGTGCCAAGGATGCCCATGAGCATCTTCCACTTGCTTGATCCATGGCTTTCTGTGGCTGTGGATGGCCCCATGTGTTCACACCTTGTTGTGGGTGCAGGCATGCATTTTGATAGAAAGACATGGTGCTGATCCTGCCTGGGCATCCTGTTGTGAGGTCCCTGGCAAAAGCCATGAGTTGCAGCAGGTGAACCATGGACAACATCCAAAAGGGGATGTTAGAGCAGGGCTTGGATTCATGCTATCACTGTTGTCAAAGCTGAGGCTTCTCCCCAGGGGAAAATGCATGCAGCAAGGGGCAGGACAGGTTGGAAAAACTCGACTCCAGCATGCCAATTGCTTATATGCATAAAGATTAAAGTTGCCTTGCAAGGAACAAATAGAGGTGTAAAACGCAAATCCTCTCCCCATGTAGTCTTAAGTTACACCCACACACACTCTCCCACCACACACTGAAGAACTTCTTCAGTTCATCAGCTCTGAAAGCTTAAAATTATGGAGAATGTAATTATGGAGAATGTAACTCTAGAGAAGGAACAATTGAACTTTTCAAGTGTTCATCTCCAGGAACTACTTTAATCTTTGCAGAAATTGGAGAATCCTTGAGATTTGGGGTCTTCTTGTTGCTGTGCAATACCTTCAAAAATCTCAGCACTGCAGTGCATGATTACTGCCCTTTTTGCAGGTCCCAGCCCCCAGAGTGCTGGCTGTAGGGTGGGCATTAATTTCCTAAAATGCAAATGCACAGCAATCAGTCTGGGGGGTGGATTTCCTGCATTTATCCAACTGGTTGCTGGAGATGTCTCTGTCCCTCCCAAATCCTCTCCTAAATGTTTAGATTTCCAATGAGCCGCTCACCTTACAGGTTCAACAGAGCTACTGGGTGAATTGCTGGGTTTATTGCACAACCAAAGAGAGATTAAAATATATATATATAACAAAACACAACTTTTAAAAATAAAGGTGGGTGGGATCCTGACACTCCTGAAGTTGCAGTAAAAACCCCCAAAGTTGGTGAGGGGTCATTGCCTTCACTTCTGGTGTGTGACTATGTGAATATTCATGTCCTTGTGTCCTGACAAGCTGATTTCTGCGGCCAGTGCTATCAGCACTGCCCTACAAAGCGAGGTGGATTTTTCCTTTCTTTTTAATGAGCAGGGCTTGCTCTTTTTCTCAAGTCACTCCATGCGCCCCCCCTTTCCTCTCTGTTATATATCATTTGGCACTGCCAGTCTCTGGAGAAGCTGGTGCAAAAATAAGCTCCAGGCCTCTAGGCTCCATTCTTGTATTCATCTGCTCCTACGGGCATCTCATCCCACCCGCTGCCGCTGCAGGGCAGCTGCATCCCAGCCAGAGGGGGGCACAAAGTGATGCCAAAAATGAAATTATTAATTTGCAAAGAAATTATTTAAGCAGATTGTCGCAACATTTATTCTAACCGTGCTGCACCTTGATCTCCATTAAACCCCCCTTGCAAACCGCACCATAGTTAATGGTTTGTCAGCATTTCCATTATAAACCCCTATTTATTATTCTGACAATGGCAATTTATATTGGGAACAATAGTGCCGGAGTGAATAAAAATAATAGGACTCCAGCAAAGCAGCGAGGTGACCTGAGTACATCAGCGAAGTTTGGGTTTCTGAGGATTTTTTTTTTCAATCCCTTGCTCCCACAGCAAAGATTAAACTTGCCTTGCCCATCATCTATCTTCAATTTAGTTGGGAATTTTAATTTCAAATAGATTGAGGAAAAATCAAGATAATAGATGAAAATGAGAAATAACAGGTACTTTATGTCTTTCCCCCTCACTGCTCGGCTATAAACAGTCAGTCTCTGGTGAAATGTGTCACTTGAGATCTAAGACTGTTTGTTCTGATTTTGCTTTCTCTTATTATTTTTGCTGCTTGTTTTGGTGTGTGGGCAGACCATACCGTGACTGTCTGGAGGACACGATCTCAATTTGAACATACAAATAATAGAGAAACAGAGGTAGCTGAGCACTGATGAAGGTGATCATTTCACCTATTGCAGAAGTCACACTTTCTGCAAAAATGACAGTTCTTCAGTTGCTTGCAAGTTTGTCAACCTACGATAATGTCAGCAGTAATCTTCCTCTTTTCTATTTTGGTCTCTTTTTTTTCCAGTCATCTTCAGCTACAGCTGTTCAGCCATTTCTGAAAGGGCATTTTGTTCTTGAGACAAAATCCCTTTTGACCCTCCCAGAAAGGCAGCAGAGATATCTCTCAGCTCTGTAACAAAAGGCTGGTGACTTAAAAAATAAGAATATTTCAGATTTTCCAACAGCAAACTTTGAGTCTGAAAGCATCCTGTTAAACTTCTGTAGCTGGTAACTTTCAGTGGCCACGCAAGCTTATGTGACAGGGTATTTGCGTCCTCTAGGAGTTTGCTTGGACTTGTCATGAACTCTAGGCTATGAAGGGTCTTTTGTTGCCTCGGATTTTTTTTTTCCAGTATACTAATGAAATTCTAAAAAGTTATTATTATTATTATTATTATTATTATTATTATTATTATTATTATTATTATTATTATATATTTTATTTCATTTTATTTTTATTATTTTATTTCTATTTTTTTTTTTTATGTACAACCAACTCACATTTTTTGGCATAGTGCTAGGAAAAACCTTGCTCTGTGTTTCTGGATGGTTTTGTTTTGTTTTGTTTTGTGTTTTGAGATTGGGCAGCCCACTAGCCAAGGAAACAGCATTTCTGCTGGATGCTCATAAGGAGGGGGACTGCTAATTGCTGTGTCGGGGCTGAGCTACAGCTCAGAGGCTTGTGGGGAAGGATGCATCTCCATTCATGTCAGCTTTGCTGAGGGACCTCCAAAACCTGTCTTGACCACCTGAAGACCAGAGAGATAGAGGATGCCTGAGATGTGATGGGGTGCTGCCACTACCCCTTTCCACGCCAAGGTTCAGAAAGGCTGGGCGGCTCTTCTCATGCTATGGACCTGTGGGCCACATATTTCAGGAGGTTGAAGTCATCATAGCAATGGCGGGACAGAAAGAAAAGGGTGGGTTTGCTTTATTTCGGCCTGAACAAGCTGGAACTGACTGCCAGGGTGTGAGTTATATTTGCAAATTTTAAAGTCAACATGAGCTGTAGGTGATTTTTATGGGAGAGGCAGTGATAACATTCAGGAGTTGCAATGGGACCAGCGAACGGTTTTGAGATAATACAGAGCTGACGCCTGGGTAGATAAAGCAAGAATGAGCTGAAATAAAGGTTGCAGAGGGGAGTGGTCACAAAGTACCTTTCCTTTTCCTCATTTGGTATGCCTAGGAGTGCGGAGCAGCCCCATTCTCTGCTTCTTGGTGGGGCAGCTTGGTCTTCGCGAGAGATGTGCCACATCGTGCCCCTTCCTCTGATTTGGTTCAGCATCACCATGCAGCAGGGCGAGCCCTCTGGCCCCAAAATTCCACCTCCTTGGTGGAGACTGAATGACAGGTCCATACCTGGGGAGAGGTCCCCTACCTTGCAGCCACCCTGGGACATAGACAACCACCAGGAGTGACTGGAGGTGGATATCAGGTGGTAGTAAAGACACTGAGACATGCTCTACAGCTGCCCACCACCCAATGATTTTTCAGGTTGTGCACTGAGCCAGAAGTTCAGATAAAACCTCCAGGTCATCATCTATTATTGGACTGGGTGCTGGGAAAATGGTGTGAAGAGTTCTTTTTTTTGCAAAGGGAAATGTATTTTTTCTCTATCGTGTGTTGCTCAGAAGCAACCATTAACAACAAGCACACTGCATTTGGGTTTAAAATAAGAACATTTCAGAAAGGCAGAGAAAATAGGCTGGAGGAAGGATTGGGATGGAAACAGGTTTGTGTTTTTTTCTTTTTTTCTTTTTTTTTTTTCTCCATAACTTTGCTACAAACAGCCACCAAGGAAGGTACTTGTGGGGACTTTGAGGCCCTATGTCTACAAACATGATGCGGATCAGAGCATGAGAAAAGGCAAGCAGGTAATGCTGGGATGGCTGGATAGCACCTGAAGCAATATACCCAACGATGAGCAAATAAAAACCCCTCCAAAAGTTAAAAATCCTTCAAACACAGCAGTGCTTGGGGTGCTGAGCATGGCTGAGGGTTCATTTGTTGCTCAGCTCAGGACTCAGAACGACCCTCATTGCCCAAGCCTTGCTGGCTGGAAGAGCTGCTCCAGCTGCAGGCAGCTGAAACCAGCAGAAGGGCTCAGAGGAAGGAGTGGGTGCTCCCCTCCCAGCAAAGCAAACACAGGGACCCAGCGTGCAGCAGGACCACCGCCACCAGCAAGCTGGATGGAGGTTCTTCTTAGGAAAAAAATGGGAAGAAAGTGTTTGTCCTTTGCATTTCACTCCACTATCCCTACATATATTTTCCCCAAGGGGTTATTTTTAGCTGTGACCAGCCCTGGGGTCCATTTGTGTGTGTGTTCACCTCTGCAAGCCATTGCACGCAAACCCTGCGGGGTGACACCAGCCTTGGGAGTAGGAGTGATGTCCCGGAGGAACACCAGTCCCTGGGACATGGCTAGAAGTGGTCTAGCCTGGAAAAAAAGAGATGTGGCCTCTTGGCACTTGGTGGCAAGAAGGAGGGGAGTCCTTTGGACCTGCTGGGCAGCATCAGGCTTGGACACAACCAGCCCTTCTGGAGTGATGCTCGGGAATGGGGACATTTCGGCAACTCCTTCCCCTGCCCCCATCTGCCACAGGCTGTGGGGCCATAAAGGTCAGGATGGGGAGCTGGCTACATTGCTTATTCTAGCCCTTGTTGTCCTCCCAGCTTCCAGGTCCTCCTCAGCCCTTACTTTTCACAATGAATTACCCCAGATGAGGTATGTTTGATGTTTGTGAGTGCGTCTTCTTCCTCACTGAGGATGAGCAGCTCCTATCATCTCTTGTTCTCGAGGGCTCACTTCCATGGGTTTTGGTCACATTATTTCTTTTGCTGGCTACTTCTGACCTTTAGATATGTTGGAGTTGCCCCTTCCCCTGATGTAAACTTGCCAGTGGAAATGACTAAATTTGAATAAAGCTGTTGGAAGCAAAGACATCTTGTGCCTGGCCCTGGAGGGCTTTGATGGCTGTGATCTGTACACAAGATGTGAATTGTCTTTGGCTGCAATAACAAGACCTACCAGACTGCAGTGCAAAAGCATTTCTGCCTGATGCCCACCAGCCCTCTGCACAGTCCCAAAAGCAAAAGGGGTGCCATGGGTTCTCCAGAAGGAATAGCCAATGTGTAACAACCCCACTGTAAATCATCCATCCGCAGAAATCAGCTTCTCCTCCTTTCCTTGTAGCTTTCACACTGTCTTGACCAGGCATTCATATGGAGAGGGATGGTGCCATGGAGCTGGGCTGGATAAAGCAAGAATTTGTTTCTAGGTCAGGGCTGAACTAAATCTCTTGGAGCAGGGTCTTGGATCAGAAGGGATGAGTGTGAAGTCTGGAAGGTCCTTGTATCTCACTGTGCTCCATCAGCAGAGCATCATGGCGGATTTATATTACTCCCCTGAGCCTAGCACTACTCCGCTGTGCCAAGAGATAATTCATTTTCTAATTTTTATATCCCCTGCCCCATTTTCCAGGACCATTGCCCTACCTAATGCAGACAAGCACCTGCAAAAAGGCACTTTCTGAATGGTCCCTGTCCCCCACATGGGTTTTGGTGGGGCCACGTGATAGGTGATAGGGATGTGGGTTGGAGGAGAACAGGGCTGGAGGAGCATTGCTGGGTAATTTGGGGGCTCATGAGCATTTGAGGTGATCTCGGTGATGCCCCAGGAGGCTGCAAGGAGCGACGATGCCCCTGTCTGTGGTGGAGGCCCCATGCCACCCACCAAGCTCACCACTGGTGTCCCTATCCACCTCCACACCTCTTTTACAGCCCACAGGGACATCAGGGCATGGAGGTGTCCCCATCTTGGCCCACTGGCAGATTTACTCCCACGTTGCATAAGCAGAGAGCCAAGGAGGCGGTGAGCTGTGGATGCTGAGCTCTCCTGGGAACATGCTCTTTCCCCCTGCCCCTCTCAGCACACTCATGCTGTGCCAAGCACGCAGCAGGAGCCCGATGGGCAGAGAAGGGTTTCAGCGGGGGCCGGTGTGAGCTCTGAGTGAGTTGCCCAACACTTGACCGAGCGTGGCCGCTTAGCCCGGGAAGGACAAGCACTTCTAAAGGACAAAAGCTCATATCTCGGGCCCTGCCAGCACAAACCGACCCAGCGAGAGTGAAACCGGACTATCTTGCAAAAACACTTTGTGCAAACACACCGCTCAATGGAAAGCATCTGATAAGGGTTGCTGCGTTTCTGGTGGCTCAGTCGGGAGGACTTCGGTGCTCCCATTAGGTCTGTGGCTTCCCGGGGCTGTCTCACCTCCTCTTGCTGGGGGAGACACCATGTCCACCACCATCTGCCAAGTGATGGGGTTCATCGTCTCGTCGCTGGGGGTTGCGGGGTGCATGGTGTCCACTGCCATGGATATGTGGAGCACGCAGGACTTGTATGACAATCCGGTCACAGCCGTCTTCCAGTATCAGGGACTGTGGAGGAGCTGCGTGCGGCAGAGCTCAGGCTTTACAGAGTGCCGGCCGTATTTCACCATTCTTGGGCTGCCAGGTAGGGCAAAAGATGCACCAGGTTTAACCCAGGAGCTCTCCTGTAGCTCTGCACCCACAAACAGGAGCAGCAATTTTAAAGCATATTGCAAGGAATAAAATTTCCAGGCTTCTCGGTGCACGGGCATAAAAATATGCACGTATTTGTTACCAAAATAATACCTTCACTTGGTGCAGACCACAACTTGGAGCATGTGTAGGTGATCTCTGGATGAGTGCCATGGGGCTCAGCTCCGTTACTGATGTGAGGAGAGTGAGGATGCTTGGACCTCCAGATACTCTGCCCCTTTGGATCAGAGCCCAAGGAAAACAGCTGCATGCGGTTATTGTGTTGTTATTAGAATTGTGGTTTCTGCTGAAAACAATTGTATTATTTTTCCCATAAAATACAGATCTTTTCTGCAATGGAAAAAATCTTCCTCTGAGCAGTGTGGGCAGGGCGAGGAGGGGAAGGGTGTGCTCAGTCACAGTGGAGTTTTAGTGGTTGCAGCAGTAGGTTGCAGAGGGGTTTTACTTACTTGTTTGCTTGTGATTTCCACGGTGTCAGGTACAAAAGGAGCAGCTTTTCCCACCTCCCTGCATGTGAGGGTATTCCAGTGTTCCTGAGCTATCTGGAGCCATGGGAAGGGGGCAGCCAGCCTGGCTCCCCGTGCCTCCCTGTGCCCTATGGCACCATGCCCTGCCACCAAGCACCAAATACAGTTCTGAGCGCCTTTTTCACTCTTGGGGAAATGTTGCAGCTAGGTGCAAGCAAGCACCACTGCATGCAGACCTTTTGCATCTGGTGCAGAAGAAAGTACAAGGCAGTCTCCCAGCCCGTACACTCACGCATGCCCACCCTTCTCCCCTGCTGCAAGGAAGGGGCAAATGTTGTGTTGAAGACCAGGATGCTGGCGTGCGGTTTTTGCCTTTTGAGAACAGGCTGTGACCATCCTGAGGGTTGTGATGGAATAAATGTGTTTCTAGGGCTCCAGCCTTGGGATTGTCAGGTGACTTATTGCTCATTTCATTTGGCAGAAAAAAAATATATTTATTAAACCATACATGCACATGTTGATCTCTACATTTACATACCATAATAATGCTGCCTGTATGTGGTTGTGCTTTAAAAGAGCATTGAGGCAAGGATTACTTCGATGCTGATTTATCATTATCAAGGTTCTACTTTTCATTTTATTTTTAAGTGATAAAGCAACAAAGAAATGTGCAAGGCATTCACAGACAATTTCTGTTGTGTCATAGATATTCTGTCAGTTTTATTCTCTTTATCTGCCCATTTAGTTGATGCTGACCTTAAAACATAGAGAAGGAATGCTCTAGCTTCAATTTAGTTAACTAAAAAAAAAAAAAGTGTTTTCCCCTAAACTTTCCATATTCCATTGATCACACTCATCATAAACTTACATTTTCACCTTTGTATTTTGTATTAGTAACAGAAATGCTGGAGGTGTTAGTTTGGATGACTTTAAGTTGCTTTGCTTTGTTGCTTTGTTATCACCTTTCACTACTCACAGTAACACTGGGGGGAAAGACAGCTCTCCAGTTCCACTTAGGACTGAAAAAATGTAGTAATGCAAATTGATTCAAAATTTCAGACTTTTATTTATTTATTTATTTATTTATTTATTTATTTATTTATTTATTTTGGTGATGTGCATTGATACTGTTTTCTGGCAGACAAACCCTTTGTATGGAAATCGTGTATGTGCAAAACGAGCAATCATATATGCACAAGTAAGAGCACAGCTATTGTATCCCATGCAAAACACACATGCAAAGACAGGCAGGTAGTTTCTGTGCTTGGCTTCAACTACAGGGCAGCATGGTAGCTAGTTCTCCTGGTACAATTATTTTCCTCAGCCTCCTGCTTTGTTTGTCTGCAACCTTCCACTCCTTTCTGCTAGAGGAGGTCACTGCCTTTGAAAAGCAGCTCTCTTCAGAGGACTTCTGATGGATGCCAGAATTCACTTCATACTGCAGTGCTCTCACTTTTGGTCCCAGGATCCTGGTGAAGGGGTCTTAATGCCACAGCAGACCTGAGAGCACTTTCTTTTCCTTGCCATCCTTTTGCAGAAACAATGCATAAATGAACCCCGTGGCACTGACATCCTGCAGAGAGGAGTGACTGCTGATTGCTTTGCACTTTGTTGTGCCCTGCTGTGTGTCCCTTCTCTACCTTTCTGATGGTGGCAAATTGCTGCTTTTCAGTGTAGATCCATCACACTCGGACTTCAGTGCTCTAGCAGAAGTCCGGTGTCTGCACGAGATGTTTGGCTTGGCCTGCCCATTGTGCCCTTTCACGGGCACTCAAAGCCCTGGTAACATCTTTCCTGGGAGCCCACGATATTCTGGTGAGGTCTTGGCTTTGGATCACCTATTCCTGAAGGGCTTGGACCACCCTAGTGATGGCACATAGGGACCAGAAGGTCTGTAGAAAACATCCCAGGAACAAAGGACTGTCCCAGAGGCAGACCCTGAAGGCTACAAGGACCTGCCATCAGGATCCCTAGTGTCTTATGCTGCCTTATCGGCCTCTGTTGCCCCTCCTGAAACCAAGCAGTTAGAAAGAAACTTTAGTGATTGTAAAGACAAATGAGTATTGTGATTTTCTTCTCTTTACAGCTCTCTGCTTTGCATCAGGTGCTGCACGAACACCTTTTGAGGGCTGATAAGGCATATCCGCCAGCTTCTTGTTCTCGGATGAATAATAACTAGTGAGCTCGCACCTGGGGGCTGATGAATGGGAGATTGAAAATCCCAGGCTCGTTAGCACTTGTTATCAGCTGATAAGGGCAAATTGAGTCATAAGAGCAGCAGCCCCAGTGGGACTGCCAGATGGGAGAAGGTGATGTAGTCCCAGCTTGTGGGATGGCAAATGGCTGTTTGTCCAGGCATTGTGGTTCCAATGTGGTTCTGGTCAGGCTCCATACACCTTGCTGTCCTGGGGAGTGCTTGTAAACGGTTCCCTTCCCTTCCCTGGGTCAGCCCAGTAAAAGGGATGATGGGCAGAGTTACCATAGCCACTGGGGCTGTGAGATATGTTGCCTGTCGCTCTCAGTCACTCACAAACTCTTGTCATCTTCCCCGAGTGTCATGCACAGGGAGGCATCAAAGCCAAACCCAGGGCTGTGAGAGCTCATGGCAGGGCAAAAAGAGGCTTCAAAGTGTCCTGGCCAAGTCACAACAGCCTTTGAAATACTTTTGACAACATCCTCCCAGTGTCCTGCCAGCGCTGCCTCCTTCCTATCTCTGCCAGGGTGGGGAGTATCAGGCTGTAAGCAAGACAGGATATGTGCCCGTATTAGAAAATCATCTTGGTGTTCAAATGCCCAGGCTTTTCCCTTCACTTCTATATTTTAAAAGGTACATGTTCCCCTTTGCTTTTCCCCCTACTTTTCTACTTAAGCCAGGAGGAGCCTGGAGGGGTTTTGCTGCCTGATGGTCAGCAGTGTTCAGCTCCCACCAGCATCACAGCTTGCCTCCAACCAAGCAACCCCACCCTGATGGCAAAATGATCAATAAATTCAGAGCTAGGGCATTTGCGTGTCCTATTAATTAACATGGATGGGTGTATACAAGTCTAATATTACAAATAAGCAATCAAAGGACATGCCGGGGAGGTCGTTGCTGAAGCCTTGTTGCTGTCCCTTGGTCTATGTGCAGCATTGGTCAAGGTGATTTTCTCTTGTCCTGTTACATGTGTTTTTATTATAAAGGAAGAACATACAGAACTCTGCTTGGTGTCACAGAGTGGTTGGAATACCATGGACAGCTGGGTGGAGCTCTCTGTGCTCATTGTAGTCTGGGGACAAAAAAAATCTTTCTCAAATCAGTTCAGTTATGGAAAAATTCCATTTTTTAAAAAAACAGATCAGCCAAACAACAACAGAGCATTAGTGTGATGTAAGTTAGAGGTGCAGCAGCGACGCACATAAATACAGAGAGATAAAATGAGCAAATCCTTACAAATTAAATGAAGAAAAGAAGGTTTCTATTCCACTTTGAAATGCAGGTAGAAAATTGTGGTATTTCTAACACTATAGCTTGGGGCTCCTGCAATATTTAAATTAAGGACCTGATATATTCCTGCAATGTTAAATATCCATTATCACACTGAGAATGAGTAGGAATATCAGTATCTTCGGATAATTTAGGCTTTATTTTAACTTTCTCACATTAGAAAGTCATGATTTTTCCACTCCTATGAAACATTTTTCAATGCAAATGCAATCAGCTGAACTGCTTTATTTGGAGTAGCAATAGAGAAGGCCACGTAAGCCTGATTCACACTTGCCCCAGCTGTATACCAACCCCTTTCCATCAATTTCAGCTGAATAAATCATGACCAATGCCCATGGACATTCCCCAAAAAAAGTTGTTTAAACCATCCAACTCTTTGGGAAGTTGAGACAAACAGCTGCATTTCCAGAGGCATCCCAAATTATGCTGAGAGTAGATGTGGTGCCCATTTTCCATGGGATGGTCTTTGCTTTCAGCATATTAAACTTTTTTTTTTTTTTTTAATAATATATATATATTATTTTTATACATAAATAGTCTTTAAAAACTTCCCAGGCTCTGTCAAATCTCAATTCATTTGCTCATTGTGGCTCTTAATTTGTTTTGCAGCAATGTTCCAGGCTGTGAGGGCCCTCATGATCGTGGGTATTGTTCTGGGCATCCTTGGCCTTTTTGTGTGCATTTTTGCTCTGAAATGCATTCGTATCGGCAACATGGAGGATTCTGCAAAAGCCAACATGACTCTGACCTCTGGCATCATGTTTATTGTTGCAGGTAAGTGGGTGGTGTTGTGTCTTCCACATGCAAATCATTGTGTTTACCGGAAATTGATTACTGGATCAGTCTTCAACACATCTGGTCACAGGCATTTCTGCTGGTAGGACTTGGGATTTTGAAGTATAAAGTTTTATTCTTGCTGCTGGAATGTAAATATGTAGAAATTGTGTCAGAAATGCAAACACACAGTGGGTCCCCACTTCTCCATAAGGTACCATGTCAGGTCAAAAAGCAGTGTCTCACCCAAGCTGTAAGGTGTTTCCTCAAGGCCCAAGGTGATCACTTGTATTACATGGGTCTCAGTCAACCCTTCTGTCTGATCTCAGGTCTGTGTGCCATCACCGGAGTGTCTGTATTTGCCAACATGCTGGTCACAAACTTCTGGATGTCCACAACCAACATGTACCAGGGAATGCAGAACGTCCAGAACAGGTAGGTGGTTGTTCAGCTCAGAATGCTCCATGGTGCAGATTTCCTCAGGGCCAGGGCATGCTGCAGCTGAAGGAAAAACAAACTCCGGGTGCATATTAGTCTGGTCCCATGACTTGGAAGATTCAATGAACCTCATTCCTATCTGCACTGGAGATAATTAGTCTGAGCAAATTGACTGGGATGTCAATGAAGAAACACCCTGGAGCATGGTCAAAGCAGTAACCATGCACATTGCTGTTTTGTAGGTACACTTTTGGCTCAGCCCTCTTTGTTGGTTGGGTGGCAGGCGGCCTGGCCCTCGTAGGAGGCATCATGATGTGCCTTGCTTGCAGAGGAATGATTCCAGAAGAATCCCGGTAAGTCTGTCTGTGGTGGACACAGGAAGGTATTGCATGAGGCCTTGGGTGGCAAGATAGCATGCAGCCAGTACACCACAAGACAGGTGTAGGCATAATGACCCCATTGCAAAAGTTATCATGATTAACAAGTCTTATGAGGAGCTGATGAGGGAAATGGTTTCTTTTATCTGTAAGAAAAGGAAGCTCGGGGAAGACCTTGGGAGGTCCTTCACTCAGCCAGTGATTTACTCACAGGAAAGAAAGGATAGGTTTATGAAAAAACGTGAGAGAGACTTGTAGCCTGTCTGCGGGTGGTTGGCGCTTAGCATATTCAGCGACTCCAAGTTATGACAGTACAGAGTTTCCCAAAACCCAACAGCAAACAGGAACACAGGGTGCAGCACAGGGGAGTCACAGAGTCTGCAGCATCTGATGCCACCTCTCATGTCTCTTCCAGTTACAAGGCAGTGTCCTACAATGCATCGGGGCGGAACATCTCCTACAGAACTGGGCCCTATAAGGTTGGTTCGGGGTACGAACCTGAAACGAAGACTAGGAAAGGACAAGGGTATGAAGAAGCTCCTCGAAGCGAGGACGGAGGACGCTCGTACCCTTCAAAATATGACTATGTCTAGTAGACTTTCTGAGCTTGAGGTGTGCTGTATTTTACAGAACATTTTACAGTTTAGAAACAAGTATACACAAACAAAGAAGTATGTAAATAGGGTTGTGTTTTCTATTGTTTTTCCCCCACTTGGAGGTGGTATCCTAACCACATTGGTTTTATTTGGCTGACTGCTGGCATGCTCTCTCTCAGCATGCCTATAGCAAAAGTAATGTCTCTATGCTTTCAGAGTAGAACAGTTTCTTCATATTTTACATATAAACTCTGATAGCCAGGACCAGGGTTCTGCCTTGTGCCATTTTCTAATTCACCTAAAAGTTTTCAATTCCCATTTAGTAATGGTCCTGTTACATTTGTGGTCACCTTGGATGTCTGTGATTGAAAAACACATACTGAGATTGTATACAAAAAAGCCTTAACAAATCAAGAAGCTAAACCAAAAACATTGTGAAAAGCAGAAATTATAATCTGAAAATCTCCTGTATTATTTTGTGGTGTATTGAATGAAAATGAAGTCATGTCCCTTTGGTGATGGCCAATACATACAGACCATGTAGTCATGGCATTTTTCCTCCCTGGGCACTATTTCTACTCAGACACACCTTTGCTTTGCTGGTGGTACTACAGTGCTGATCTGCTGTGATATTTAATCTGATTTATGTTACTTAGACATTTTCTATAACCCGTGATACCAAAGTGTATTTATTTCTTCAGATCTCACTGGGGGATATACATAATCCATTGTTATTCCTATGCTAGACATTTGCTGTAGTAGCTGAAAACCTGTGTGTGACTGGTGTTCCTGCAGATGTGATCGTTGATGAAACCAGAAGAATTTCTCATTTAGAATTAATTAGAGTTGCATTTGGAGCAGGAATCCCAGGGAGCACTAGATGTGTAACTCCTTATTAACATCGGGACTTTCTTGTGTTAATTCCTCCCCAAATAATGTGAAGATTAAATCCTTGGTGGGACACTGCCCCTTCCAGCCTCTCCACAAGAAAGGATATTGATTTAAAGGGGCTGAAGAAAGAGACATAAGAACTCAAGAAAGGGTCTATGAGCATAGTGAAGGGTACTGAGGGATAAGCAAAAGAGAAAGCAAAAAAGAGTCTGAACACTCCAAAGTAGCCATTTTGATAGATTTCTGCAACAGGTTTTCGTCCCACTTATAACAGTTGTAAGTTTTTCACAGGCACATTTGTTTTGGCTAAACACTGATAGTCCCTTGGGTAGTTTCATGTTGTGGAGGTATCATGGGTAGAGCCGAACATTTCCTTGGAGTTTGGCCTTCAGAGGTGGAGGGAGAATGGTCAGCACTGGGGCTGCCAGTCAGCAGAGGTGACCACCATGAGGAGAGAGCGGAAGGTCTTCCATCCAGCAGAGGGTCCTGGCCCTTTCTCCGGTGGGACTCTGGTCGCCACTGCCACCTGGGGAAACCAGTGGATGCCAGTGCTGACTCTTCCATCTGTACTAGTGGAGGACTTGTTTTAAGGATTTGTTCTGAAAGGAGACCACTTCAGTTGTGCAAAGAGAAACACTGTCCCCTTTAAAATTAAATATGCAGTCTTTCTGACGGATTTTCCCCCACATCTCAGTATAGACTTAGCTTTTTTGCTTTTTTTCTGCATGCTGGATTTTGTTTTGTTTTGTTGGTTGTTTATATTTTTTACTTTAGTATTAAAAAAGAAAAGGCCTTTACGACCCCAAATCATTGTTTTCATTTGTTCTTTCCTCGCCATGAACAGAAGCTGCCAGCTTTCTTGCTCAGCCAAACTTGCCCCATGTAGGAATATTTGCCCTCACTGTGGACAAGCTGCCGGGGGAGCTGCAGGCAGCTGCTCCTGAACCAGATTCATCTGATTAAAGCATTTACTGGGTCTTCCCAGCTGGAAAACCAAGTGATTTTCCTTGAACTCCCTGGGCATGCTGAGGAGTGCAGCTCAGCAGGTACCCAGGGCTTTTGGGGGTTGGGACCACTTTGGTAAGCCCAGCATCTGCCTAACTTTCAAGGGAGCAATTAAACACTTCTAAATACCTCATTGTTCTTAGGAAGGCAAAAAAAAATATTGCTGGTATGCTCTCACTCCTGCCAGCTTCCACTGGAAAGGGGCTGAAAAGCACAGGAATGTTTAATTTAGATAGGAAACACTTAAGTGGTGGTTAGGTAGAGGTACACAAGGTAATGAAAAATACAGAAGAATACTCAGGAAAAAAAAAAAAAAAAAAAAGAAAAAAAAAAAGAAATACTTTTTCATTTAGTGCACTTCATAATTAGTGCATTTCATAATGCACTAATACTGCATTAGAACAACTACAGAGAAGAGAAGAGAAGAGAAGAGAAGAGAAGAGAAGAGAAGAGAAGAGAAGAGAAGAGAAGAGAAGAGAAGAGAAGAGAAGAGAAGAGAAGAGAAGAGAGAAGAAGAAGTGCACACATGAAATTACAAGGACACACTTTTGAAAGTTGCATTTTATTTTTATGCAACACAGATACTCTGACAAACACACTGAGCTGCCTATCTCTCAGTTTCACTTAGATGGGAGCAGGCATATAGATGACAAGATTGCGGGCAGGAGCATTATGGAGAGTGGCAGAAAGCTGAAGCAGAGCTGGATCCTCTGATTCCTGCCCTCAGTAGATTTCTAATCTTCCAGCACCAGTTTTCATTTCCTTACCTTGGCTGAAAATTTGCCGTGTTAAAAAAAAATAAAAAAATCGTATTCTGCAGGCAAGAATCATTTATTTATGAGCTGGTCTGTTATGTAGCAGCACCTGATATTACAGATGCTCCTCTCTTGGTTCTGAGTTGGTCATAAGGGACCCAGTCTTTTGGTGGGCACCACTACATGGGCACAGTCACAAGTGGTGAGCATCGTGCATAGGGGGATGACTGCACGGGGAGAAGGAGCGCCCATAGCCATGGAGCTGCCTTTCCTCAGCAGAAAGCACTTGGTGTTTCCCTGTATCAGGAGACAGACCCAAATATCTCCTTCCAAGCTGATCTGACTCCTGAAAGCCCTGTAGCTGAAACCATCTGCTTAAAGAAAGCTCTTGGTCTTTAGTGAGAGCAAAATTTCCGTTTCCAAGCTTTCCTCTAAAGCTCTGCTGCCTAAAAATTATAGGGTTACACTGAAAAAAAAATCCTATTTCTTAGAATTTTGGAAAAAACAAACAAGCAAACAAACAAAAACAATATTCAAGCTGCCTGAAGGTGCAAGCAACCTCTGAGGAGCAACAAGAAGGTTTGCTCCCCAGAAGCCTGGAAATAACAGGAGCCCAGCTCCTCTGGACCTCTTGGTCCCATGAAGAAAACACTCATTTCCTTTTGCATCTGCCACTGGTGATGGACAGAAGACCTCCTGCCAATTATTTTGCCTTTATCGACAACAAACCATGGGGCAAGGGGTGCATTTGGTAGAGCCGCAGAGCCAAGGGAGATGAGCTGGAGCAAAAAACGTGGTTGAGGATGTGAGCGTGTGTGTGCCCACACTCAGCAATAGTTTTGTTTCCATGAATTTCATCATCCTCTGAAAGTGCACGTCCTGCTTCAAAGCAGCTAATTAAATATAGGCTTGTCTAATAAAGCAGACACTGAAAAGGCTGTGTGTATTATCTGCCAGCAGAGCTCTGTATAGGTTCTTTCTGAGCTTCTGCAACATTTATAAGTCTATGAGAGCACGGCAGATTTGCATGGACTTTGACCAAGGGAAGCAAGGACCCATATCTGAAGCTACAAATTGGACTATGAGATAAGAACTCTCCTGAAATCTATATGCAATTAAAAGCCCAATCTTCCTTCCTATAGTGACAAGGTTACTGCTTTTATATAGCTGAACAGAGATGAATGAGTCTATGGATTAATAGCACTAAGATTTATGACACCATGCTTGCACCAAATATTATGGGAGAATAGCTCTCTGGGTGAGATATTCCAGCTGAATAAATTTGATAGGGTTTTTCTTTTCCTTTATTTTTTTTCCAGCTTTTTGTTATTTGGGAGCGTTGCATCGCATTCACAGATCGTTAGTGCTGTGGTTTGATTATCTGCTAATTGTCCCACACGTATTCATGCTTTATAAGAGCATTATCAATAAATGGCATCCCATGAAGACAGATGTCACTGAGAGAAACAAAACACAAAATATATTCTTTCAAAGAGCATTTATACTCCAATGGCATTAGGCTCCTGGCTAGGGCCCAACAGGCAACTTCGGTGGATTTGTGCTGCATTGACACATGGAAGGGGGTCATGCGTGTGCCCCATGGATGTCCTAAATGGCATGGCCATGTCACAGTACCTGAAATATGGAAGCTGCCTGTGCATGCATTAGCTGGTTTTGTCAGGACATCCTTGATTTTCTCATAGACCCTCCAGTGTGACATGGCTGTGCAAAGGACCCGTTTCCACAGGGGACCCCTGATTTGTGTGGTTTCTCCTTCCTTAAATCCGCTAGCCCTTCACACTGCTGGCTTTGAACATGCTTCACCCAGAGACTCCAGAGAGGATGAAGCCAAAGGGGATGCTTCTAGTGTGAAAAACTAGGCACAGGAACTGGTGAAGACTGTGCAAAACTCCCCAGGCTGCAATAAACTGAAGACAAGGTCAAAAAAATGAGGGGAAGGAAAACAAAGCCCTGTGGGAATTCAAGGGTGTGGGAGGCATGGAGCTACCTGCCCGGGGGCTGGTGGGTCAGGGCAGAGGGGTGAGCACTAGGCTGCTTGCACTGGAGGACAGGCAAAACCACAGCCCACAGCTGGGCAGGATTTGACTTGAAGAGCAAATGCAAAGGATGGAGAGGGAGAGGAGACATTTTGGGGCTTTGCAAGGTGCTGGAGGAGGCGGCAGCATGCAGGATGGCTGTGGTTTGCATGGGGCATCTCTGCCCACAGCAGCCTCCCCATTCCTTTCGCTGTTAAAGTTGTTTCGTGGCATTACAACATCTTGTTTTTACAGGGCAAGGGAAATGCATTTTGGAGTCAGCTTTTGTTCTGCTCTGGCTCTCCCACGGGAGAAGCCGAATTTGTTTCCTTAATGCAGTTACAAAGGCATCTTTGTGTGGAGGAATTATCAGGACACCTGTCTGCCTATTGAAACCCAGCTGCGAGCGAGAGTCCCCACTTGCACTTCTGACTTTCTCCGCCACCATGCGCTTTCTGTTGGCTTTGTTTCAGTTGGTTTTGTTTTACATCCCCCTGGCTGTCGTGATTTGCCTGCTTGGGATCATCTCTGGTGCTCTGGCATTGCACAACACAGCAGGATTGTGCAGCACTGCTACCGGGCACAGGGCTCATGGCAGGTCCCCACCACTTCAGCCCATTGAGGACAGCACGCTAAAAAGGGGCACGGGAAGAATCAGCTTTTCCTAGGGGAAGAAGTCCATAACACAAGAGAAAAAACACCTCCATCCTCTCCCATTGCTGGTGCTAATCCATGGCTCTTCCATGCCCACTGTGCATCCTCTCCCCCTATGCCCGCTGGAGCTTGTAGCACCTGGAGAGCCATTTCCTATGGACTGTGCTGGCTCAAAACATTTAGTCCGAAACAAAAATGCCCTGTCCCTGTGTATATATATTTATTTGCTTCTTGTAGCACAAGGATACTTTTGGAGTTTCGCAGTCTTAGGCAATTTTTTTCCCCACCTGCCTGGCACCATCTGGGCTCAGCGTCGAGTGCCTGAAGCTCATTGGAGCAGCTGGAAAGCACCGCAGGCACGAGAACTGCTGGAAAAGTGAACACAAGCCTGGTTCCTGCATTTGTCTGCAGGTGAACATGTGCAGGAGCTGCACAAACTGAGGTTTGGCCATCACTTGGTGGCACAGCATGATTTCTTTGATTCTCTGACATAGAGAAGGGAAGCAGCTGGGAGAGGGAGGTGCAGGGCAAGGCACAGCCTTGACACTGAGCTTGCTACATAGTAGGGGTGAAACAGCTTCTTCTGGCTGTCCTGGTTCTGCTGTTTGCTCTTTGGGGCAGAAAATGTCTTTTCTCATCAGTTTTGGATCATGCCAGCACAGCCCAGAGGTGTGTGAATTGCCTTTATCACCCCTTACACAGGAGCAAACGTTTGCTCCTACCTCCACCTATTTTACAGGTAAAAGGCTCATTTCTTTTTCTGAGACACCAAATTCAGCTCTCTGAATGGCATGAAAACATCCCTCCTTTATTCAATTTATTAAAAGCAGTTCTCCTTATGATCCCCACTCACCAAAAAGAAAAACATTTGTTAAATTAGCCATAAAGTAACACATCTGGCAATAGCATTCTACAGAAAGAATAACACAAACCAGGTATAGTTCTTATTTCACGTCGAAAGATTAAAATGAACAATTCCTTTTCAAGGTATGTAGCTACAGACCCACACAATGTGGGAGGGTATAGGCACACAGCAGACTGAATACATCCCTGGGGACCTGTGGATTTACAAATTACGTGGTGGTATTCTGCATGTTGGCAAGCAGTTATCTGGAAGGCACTTTTGCTATTTGATGGAATGAAATGAATTCACCCTGTTCTGCTCAGCCCTGGCCAGGCTTTCTGCTCCCTAGCATCAAAATGCACGTGCAAATGTTTGCACTTAGGAACAGGCAAAGATAGAAATTTAAACTGGTGGTGGAGTGGATTGGAAAACAGAGAAGTTGAGAAGCTGCATTTTTAAAAATTTTGTACTCTGGAGGGATCAAGATCACTTCACGCCCTGCTACAGATGTACAAAAGCCAGAGTGAATTTGGAAAACGCACTTCATTTATGCCGACAAGCATTATAAGCAGAGCCAATCTCACTTGGTGATGCTGCAGAGGGTCGTTCTTTGGGTCAGAGTTCCCACTCAAGAAGGAAGGAGGAAGGAAACCACAGCTGTGGCTTGCTCCCCTGCCCACGTGTGCTTGGGCCAGGGTCTCCCTCGGACCCTTGGGAGAGCTGGCAGAGAGGGACACAAGGTCAAGAAGAGCTGCCTTCTCTCCCTCCCATGCTGCTCTTTGGACTTGTCAACAGGTACAGCAGCCACAGGCACCGGGCCTGGTGGGAGCGGGTGGCCCCAGCCCGGGAGATGCTGCTGAAAGCTCCTGGCACGGTGGGATGCTGCGCTGCAGCTCGTTCCTGGTCTTGTGGCACCATCCAGTGGCTGCTGGCAGAGGACTGTCGTTTCCCTGCCACCACCAAGCATCCCTCGCACAGGGCTTGGCCGAACAGGGACCGTCACCCCTGTGTCACCAGCCACCGGTGCTGGTGGCTTGGCAGGGGAGGAGGTCTCCAGGTCGCTGTTGTCACCTGCAGACTGAGCCCGGGGAGGGTGAAGGGGGCAGTGGGGCAGGATGCTCATCCTGTATTTGCAAAATTAGAGCAGATGGCAAAACCCAGCTGCATCAGGATGCCACACAGGAGACCCTCTCTCTATTTCCATGGCTTGCAAAGTGCCCCAGGAATCTCCGCTTCTTTTTTTCACTTTGCCAGATAAAGACAAGAATTTCATCCTCACTGCAATAAAAAAAATAAATAATAAAAAAAATCTTTTTGTAAAATCCCCCTCCCTCCCCTCTTTTCTCCCCCCATTTCTATAAAAGCAATATGATGCTGACTCTGCTCACAATTTAATTATATCAGCTCTCCCCCAAAAACTGAGGTTATGTTTAAGTCATATTCAGTAATTTAATAATTTCACCATTGCATCACTCCAATTATTCGGGGATTTTTTCCAGAGACCTTTTCTTAATCTGACTCTCTAACACTTAGTGTTTTGATACCAGTTGCATGAACACTGTTTTAATTTCCCCCAAAGAGGACAGATGGACAAAGAAGAAGGGAAGGATGCTTGTCTCTGCCTGGGGAAGGGACTAGTGGCCAGGTCTCCCCTGCTCTAAGTTTGAGCTCCTTGCAAAGGGACGACCTTGTGGCACTGCTGATGGATACAAAACCTTATTTTCCTGGAAATGACATCCAAGACCATCCCTGGGACCATTCACATGAGATACCTGGAGTTTCCCAGTGGCTCTGGGAGATGTTGAGCTCAGGGCTGGGAGGAGCTGACCCCACCAGCTGGTCTCCGTGTGGTTGCAACCAGGCATCTCTCCACCGGCTTCTCCCTTGTGGACACGGCTGTCCCTGTAAGGGGCACAGCAGGTGAATCACAGAAATGGGGGCCTGGCGCTGGCACAGCTCCACGAGAAGGGATGCAGCTGCCAGCTGCCCAAGGGCTGCCCTGCTGCCTAAAGGAACAGCATCCCACAGCCATCAGCAGGTGGTCACAGGTCCCCATGGCTGCTCTCTAGGGACAGGTCACCTCACCTGGGATGATGGAGAGCTGTCGAGGGGCAGCAATGCCAGGTTTCTTGCGTTGCTTGACTTTCCTCTTCACCGCTTGGATCAGCTCACTCCTTAGGTGGAGGAGACCAGGAAATTTCGCAGCCCTCTGCTGCTGCTGAAGCCTGACCACAGCCCGGAGGTGCTGGTAGGTCTGAGTGGAGATACCCGTCATGACCTAAAGAAAAGGGTGGCCAAGCTGTCCTTCCACAGCACTGGGTGGTGACACAAGCCATCAACAGCACTGCCCATATCTCATGAGTATCCTCTGAGCTCCATCCCAAGACCTGCCCATACTCCAAGGGTGGTACCAGCCCATCATTTCCCCAGCCCATCGTTTCCCCAGTGCAATGTTCTTATCAGTCCAATGATGAGGCTTCAGCCACTGGTTGCTGTTGCACCAGCTCGGCAAGGTGCTAGGTGGTGGTGTTGCATTGCCGGGAGCTCGGCAAGATTCATAAGAGGTCCTGTTTAATATGCTTGGCATGAAAAGGACCAGTGAAAGTCCTCTCGAAATCCCTGTGACAGAGGCTGCTGTGCCCTCACACACCCTCCTTCCCTGGAAGAGAGGGAGCCCTGGGTGATTTAGCATATGAAAGGCTGCTTGAGAGAAAGAGCTGCTGGATATTTATTAATAACCAACCTCAGAGGCGGTTTATTCCCTGCGCTACCATGTGCTTTCTGCCTCCACCTTCCCGTTTGCCTCTCAGGCTGTGACTGCTCCAGGCATGGGCTGTTTCACTCCCTGCTAGTGTTTTGGTTGCTCCAAAATAATTAATCTGTTCGCAGCACTCCTTGCATCCCTGCACTGGCTCAGGGCTGGAAGTGCCAGCAGCAAAAGGACAGACTTACCCTCTTGACGCCCATACTCTCCAGCTTTTCCTCCAGCGTTTCCTCCAGGATGGGCCGAAACTTCTTCAGGAGGTTTGGGTTTCTCTGCAGGGCTTCCAGCAGCCTCTGCCTCCCACCCAGGGCATCCTCCTCCCCGCCTGCAGTGAAGGTGGGAGCAGTAAGGCACTGGCTGTGCCCTGAGGAGCCAGCTGGTCCCTGGTCCCCTTTGAGGTGCCTTCCACCTCCAGCTTGAGTCATTCCCAGACACAGCTTTTCCAAAATCCCACCCACAGCGCAGCAGCTGCCTGGGGCAGCTTTCTAGGGTGAAGCATTCCCCGCAGGGCTGATCATGGTGCTGCTGTACCTGGCATGGAGGTACGTGTCCCCACCCCACCATGTGCCACCACCCCTCATCCTCACTGTGCAACACCCCAAAAGCTAAATACCAGCTTCGTCCTGGTGTTGCCAGGACAGAGATGGTCTCACTCCCAGTGCCCACCTTCTTCTGAGGATTCTTCAGCAGCCAGCACTTTGGTCACCTGCCGGGTCACTGCAGGAATGAAAAAAGCTTGTGAGGGCCAAGGTGAGCACAAAAGCAAGCTCTGACCTCCTTGTTTCACTGTATGGAAAGCTCTGACACATCTGTGCCCATGGGGTCCAAGGATGGCCCAAGTCTGGCCCCAAGCCTTGGAGAGCATCCTTGAGGGAAAGCCCGGGGTGCTCAGCAGCAGCACCACCACCCTCTGGGGCCACCAGCCGGAGGATGTCAGTGGCCAAACAGCCCTTTGCCATCCCTTGGGATTGGTGTGGACAATGTACCCGCAGGGTATTTGCTAATAGCCATCCATGTCTGAAATCCTATTTTTGTTTGTTTTCTGACGAGATGCTGGACAGCAGGCATCAGGGAGCTGGGAAGTCCCCACTCTTCCTCCCTGGCACCTGATTATAGGAAACCCAGGCTGTAAAGAAGAAACCACAGCATGTCCCAGCTTCTTAGTTTTATGGGGAAAAAAAAAAAAAAAAAAGACCCAAAGAGACAGGGGTTTTCTGCTTGTAGCTGGAGCTGTACTCCATGCTGTTGCAGCAGGCAGTCAGGAGGCTGGAGGATGTCTGCTCCGTGCCTTCAGGTAAAGGACACACAGCCAGCTTCCCAGAGAGGACTCCATGGCATGCTTTTGTAGTGGGAGACAGAGAGGACGGCATGCTCTGAAGGGCTCCTAGCTATGAAAAATTGATCTAGACCCAAACTGATTCACCTTAAAAAAGCAATCATTACCTTCAGGCTTGTTTGCAGACAGCAGCTTGGTCTGTGAAGAAACAGACTGTGCATCACTCAAAGGTCATTTCTTCGTCAATACTTTTGGGTGACCACAAAAGGAGCAGAAAACAGCAGGAGCCTAACCTGGACACATACACTCCAAAATGCTTTTAGCTTTAAGCAGACCATACCCGCCAGGGCATACTCCTCCATGGTACAACCACCGCACAGCAGGTGCCAGGCTGTTGTACCTCTGTGCTATTCACAGATCAGATAATGAGCAGAAGATGCTCCAAATTGTAATGCAAGCCGTTCTGGTGATCTACAAGCCAACAGACGTGAGTCCAATTGGGTCATCTTGGCATCCCCAGGGAGGCGTCCGCCAAAGGGTATCACTGGCCTTACAGAAGACCTATGGCCAACTTCAAAATCTGCTGGTGGCAAGCCTATGTCTTCTCATCAGCTGTGATAACTTTGGTTGTTGCATTTCATATCGCCTTTCCCCTTTATAATAAAATAACTGTATTCTCTTGACCTGGGCTTTGAAATCCAGCTACAGTCACTTCAGGTGTGCAGATCCGTTCTTTCCCATTATCAGGAGGCACTAAGCTGACCTGCAAAGAGGGTCTCCCCCAGCTTTTCTGACAAGACCTGTATCTCTGGGATTTGAAGCTGAGATGGAGAGAAACCATGAAGGCCTTTCCTGAGTGAGGTGCTTTGGCACCTGGGCAAGGTGTCAAGGATGTCTGGGTGCTCCCTCTCCAGGTCCTTCAGTGCCTGCCTCCCCTCTGTCCTCTGCCAAATTAAACACACCCACGTGTCCCTCCTTGGGCTGTGGGGTCCTCATGGGCAGGGGCACCCAAATGCATTAGTGCATGGCAAAATCCCATTTCTTTGGGTTCTGAAGGACACCTGCCACCACAGCAGCTGTGCCTGTCCCAACCCACTCAACACTGAGAGGCGCTGTGCATGCCAAGGCCTTGTTCAGATGTTTTTAGAGAGTGAGAAGGCAGCTGATGCATGGGGAAAGAAATCTCTTCTGTCCATTTGCTACTTTAAATGCTTTTCCATGCAGTGAGCTGCAACAGTGCTCCAGTGAAGAAGGGTTTTCCAGGGCTGACCTGGCACCTTGGCGTGCCCTTGGTGCCCTCCAGATCCCATTTCTGGGCTCATTGCTACCAGAAACTGAGCTGAGACCACACATGCGGGGAGCAGATGCACATAGAGGTGCACGGATGTGGGTTCATCTCCATCCAGCACACCTCCTGGGATGTGTGGCAGGGGTGAGGACACAGGCACCCCACTGCTCACCTGCACGGCTGCCCTCTCCTGCTCTGTCCAGCTTGGTGTCTGCCACCGCATCTCATCAGAGTCATCGTCCTGCAGGGTCCCCAGGCTGGACACCACTGTCTCTCTGGCCTGCAGCTCCTGCAGTTTCTGCAGCATGGAGAAGGAGCAGCTTGTCCCAGGGGGGTCTCAGGAGGCTCTTTGTTCCTCCCAGGTAGTCCCACCTCAGCCAGTTGTTGCCCCCAAATCCAAAGTGCATGCATGCCCCAGGAAAAGGGGTGACTCTTCAGGCTTTGAACCTGCAAGGCCACCTGGATCATGCAAGGCATCAAGCTCAGATGTCCCCTTGCTGTCTCTTTGGCTCACCCCTTCCATTGCACTGCTCCTGCTGGCAATGTCCTTCAGCTCCCCAAGGAAGAGCTGCTTCAGGCCATCCATCTCTGCACGCAGTTTCATCCTCTCCTCCTCTTTCCACCTTTCCAAATCTCTCCTGCTCTCCTCTTCTCGCTGGTGAGCTCTCTCTTTTTCCTAAAGAGGACAAAAAAACTGGAGCAGATGTCCTGGCTGAGGAGCAGAGAGCAGGTTGGGCAAGGGCTGGGGCTTCTGCCCTGGACCAGCCACGTGAGCAGCGATGCTCCTGGGGCTCCCCATGCTGCACACAACGGGAGGACAAGGCAGCACAGCCTTGGGCAGGCACACTTACACAAGTGCCACATTTACCCCCACTTCACATTTCCGACAGGAACCTTCTGGGGCAAATTTTCCACATAAATAGACACAAGCCCCACCGTATGATGTTTTTCAGTGCCTTTTTCACTTATGCTTAAAAATGTCCCATGTTTCATTGCTCCTCCCTCTTTTTCCATACCTTTTCCCTGTGCAGCTTCTCTGCCTCCCTCTCCGCTGCCAGCTGCTGCTGTGTCTCACGCAGCTTCTCCTTCAGCTCCTCAACCTCCTGCTCCATTTGCTCCACCCGCTTCATCTTCTGCCTTTCTGCAAAGCCTGGGGAAACAGAGGCACCGTGAGCAAGGGTGTGATCTGCCAGCTCCTACTGGGATTTTGCTTTGGAGAGGTGACAGAAACACCCAGAAAAACCCAGCAACACCCCACCAAAGCACCGAGCAAACTCGCCGCAGGGTGTCAGGCTGCAGAAGGAGCTGGCTCAGCTGCAGGAAAAAACATGAGAAAAGTGGCCTCTGATTTATTTATTTTTTTGATAAACTTGGAGAGATTAGAGGCTAGAGGAGCAGCTGGGCTGGCTGTCTGCAGCAGCTGAAGTGCCCTGCTTGGACGTCTTGGGCTGCACCCAGGAAGGTGCCTCAGAGCAAAGACAAACCTGTTGTGTTGCATCAGCCCTGGACTGGGGTTTCAACCTGCCAGCAAAGAGCAAAAGTTTTTTGATCTGCCAAGTCCAAGAGCGTCAATTCCTTGCCAAAAGGAGCAAAAAAGGTGAATCCCTCTGCCACTCAAGCACAACACTCTCCCAGACTCCCCACTGTGGCTCCATCCCCACGGGTAGGGAAGGTCCTCGGGGAGCCTGAGGTGCATAGACGGGCTGTAAGGGTGCCTGCAGTCTTGTGTCTGACCACACACCCTGCCCGTGCTTCAGGGAGTGGCAGTGAGCAGAAAACATTTACAAATATTCACAGGAACAGAGAAGAAATGAGAAGTCGTAGGAAAGCGCAGGGAAACCATCTCAGTGCTCACCTGCCTCGGTGTCCTCTGCGTGCCGGCGCTGCACGTGGGCTCGCAGGAAGACATCGCTCATGAAGGCTTTGTCACAGAGGTGGCACTGGGGAGGGGGAGAGAGTCAGCAGGAGGACTGCCAGAAGCAGAAAGCGGCTCTCCCCACATCCCTGGCATGGCAAAGGTTTGCTGCCATAAAGCAAAAGGGGAGACCTCGAGGGATTTGGCTGTTGTGTCAGATGTACGTAGGTGTTAGGAGTTTCTTCTGGCGGGAGCCAAAGAAGAAGCCCCTTGGGGTTCAGGAGAAAACACGAGGCATGACTTTCCCCAGCAGGCCAGCATAAGCAAAGCAGCAGTGAGGCGCTGCTTGTAATGGGGTCTGCTCAGGCCATGCAGGAAGGGAGAGCACTGTTTGTGGGCACGAACCTGAACCACCTGGTCTGGGGCCTTCTGACCTCCAGGAGTAAGCAAGCGGGTTGATTTGGTGAGGGGGAAGATGTGCACGCAAAGGCACGGCTGGCAGTCTCTCTGCTGAAAGGCTGGGAAAGCCTCAGCAGCAAGATAACAGTCAAAACCACCACTGAAACCAGGAGCCTCCAGAAACCCCCCAGTGGGCTGGAGGATTTCCAAGTCCTCCTGGCATGAGGTATCCCCCAGGACACACGGATCTCATAAGATCTTCCCAGTCATCCCTTTCCAGCCTCCTCTCCTGCAGCCCATGGAGCTCTCACCCCCTGCCCCTGCATGTCCACCAAAAAGGGAGCCCCTGGGCTGACAAGGACTTTGCAGTCTCCACAGAGGCAACAAGCCAGCACCGGATGCAGCAAAGAGCATCACACAGGGGACGCGCTCTGCACCTTTCCGCCACACACCTTGCAGTAGCTGCTGGGGCCGGCTTGCAGGAGGAGCTGCTGGGTGGCCATCAGCTTCTTCCACCTCCTGTTCTCCTCCTTGGCTCCCCGGAGCTGCGCTGCCTGCTCCGACACCAGGTCCTGGGCTCGGGCCAGCTCGGCGCGGGTGGCTTGGAGGCGCTGTGTGTGTGTGGCCAGGCTGTTCCCCAGGTGCTCCTGACAGTGCAGCAGGTACTCAATGCTCAGCTGGGCCATCCTGAGCACCTTCAGCAGCACGGGGTCCGCCGGCTGCCCACAGTGGGGGCACTGCTCCCCGTCCAGGTTGCAGAAGGTGACACTGGCGATGTGCTCCTGGAGCGTGGCCACGTCCACCTCCCGGGCCACCCGCTCCACGTCCACGGCGCTGAAGCGACGCCAGTCCATGCCGGCCCGGCGGGGCTGGAAGTGGAAGCAGGGGACGTGGATCGGGCCGGTGAACCCTGGGACTGTGCCCAGCATCCCTACGGCCCCATGCAAGGGCTGGAAATGCCTGTGGAAAAGGGCTGGGAGGGAGAAGGGATGTGTTAAGGTTGGCCACGCTGCTGCCCTCCAGCTCTACTGGATGCCCTACCATGGTGGGGAGCAGGTCAATGCTCATAATACCTGGGAGCAAGCACAAAACCTTCTTCTTCTCTTCCTCTCCGCAGCTGCTATCTACTGCTTTTGCCAAGCTCTGAAAAAAAGAAAAAAAAGAAAAAAAAAAAGAAAAAAAAAACACCCTTCCAGTTTATCTACCATCTGCTTTTGGTAAAGGAAAGTTTTCTAAAACCGTCACACTGCCACTCTTTAAAATAAAGTGTTGTGAACAAATTTGTAACCCCCTTTACCCAACCTCCTTGACTTACACATTTTAGGAAAACAGCCTGTTTTCAAGCAGTACGTGGTAAACACTGGTCACACAAAAATCACAGTGCTGCTTCCCTCTGCGTTATCTTGCTCTGACCTAAATCATTTCCAGAAGCAGTGCTCACCCATTTTCCTAGCTGCATCCTAAGCAATAATTAAGTAATTATATTTAAAACACATAGCTTTAAACCTGTGAAATTGCCCTATGCAGTTCCTAGACTCTAACTAGGGTTTCTTGTCTGAGCACAGGCAAACTGCTGCGAAACATTTACAAATTCAACCAAGCTGCAATGCTTTGTGCTATGAGTTTGTGTCTGCAGCTGCCCCACATACTGCAGGCCGCCCTCTGGCCGTCTCGAGGACGCCTCGTTTTTAATCCTCGTTTTTTGCTGGGGGGCCACTCACCTTATTTTTGGGCAGGACGTGGGGCAGGGCATTGCTGGGTGTGCTGCGTGCAGCCGTGTCGCCACTCCTGGCCCCGCTTCTGCACTCATGTGACGGGGATACGCTGGGTCTGGCATCCCAGGGAGATGCCGAATAAATGTGGGCTTTGCTGTGGTCTCCTCTGCTAACTCAGATGGGGCAATGGTTAGCATTACAGCTTTTTTTTTGGCCACAATTTCAGTCCCCAGAAGTGCAAGTGGGATGCTCCAGACCCTGTGCTTTTCCTCAGGGCTTGGTCTCAGCAGGCACGTACAGTGACGGTGGCACAGGCACAACGGAGCATGAGCAAGGCGCTTTCAAGCTGAGCACCTTGCATGGGGCTTTCCAGCTGGAAAATCCCAGCCAGGAAGCCTTCTGCGGTGCCTGCATGTATTCTGGGATAGGATCATCATTTTTTGATCATTTTTTTCCCCTATTCCTTGCAAGACTTGTTTGCTCTCAGTCCAGCTCAGCATGTTCAAACCCACTGCAAGCTCTGCAATGTCCCCTCTTGTTCCTCTGCCCTGCATGAGCCTGTTCATGTCGCTGCCTCTCTTTGGTCAGCTGTGCTAGAAAGCCTTCAGGAGGGCCTGCACATCAGCGTGACATGAAGATAACCACAGGCTTCCTTTAGGCTTTATTCACTTTATCTTCTTTGATGTGCACCTAAAATCACCACGTCAGCAAGCCCCTTCCCTCCCAGGCTTGTATGGCCAGTAAAGATCACTAGCATTATTACTGCTGTTATATATATATGTATATATATAGATATATGCTATTAGCAGCACTCAAGTGTCAGACAACCCAATTCATTGCATCAGACACAGTGCTTGTGTAGATATGTACACTCATATGTATATATAGGTCTAAATATAGCCCTGACTCACGGCCACAAACTGCGTAGATCTGCTGGGGAACAGCACGTGGCTGCTGCAGGTGAGGCTCTGGGCTGCGGACCAACCACGCCTAAATGAGGCTGAGTTTATGAGAAATGCCTGGAAACGGGGTCTGGAAGAGGAAAGGAGACAGCAGCAACCCCAGTCCCCTCCCTCTCAGGCGTCTCCCTGTTCTTTGGGACGCTAATTAAAACCCCCTAGCAATCTCCCACACGCCCTGGGAGGCAGGCTGTGTTGCACAACCTTGTTAATATTAACAAGGCCTTCATGCACCAAAGCCAGCAGTGTTTAACCTAGCCCTGCTGCTTAGCAGCGTGGCTGAGGTTGCCCCATCACCTGCTTCGGGCATGCCCATGGGTGCCAGAGCCTGGTGGGCTTCCCCTGCATTTCCTGTAAAATGCCACACGCCAAGTCTCAATTGGTGCAACCAGAGCTTTGGGGTGCACTGAAACCACTGCAGCAGGCAAGGCAGGAACCCAGCTCTTCAGGTTTATTCCTTCTCCTCAGTTCTTGCTCGAATTTGCCTTGGGTATGTCCCCAGCCGGTGTAAAAGCACTTTGCCTTCTGCTGTGCAATGCAGTGCAGCATCAGCAGATGCGATGGCTGCTGGTAGAAGCTACCCTCTGGGCCCACCAGGGAAACATTGATTCACTGGGACTCAGATTTTGCTTGCTGGGTGCTGTAGACACCGGCCATGAGGGATGAGGGTCCGTCACAGAGGCAGCAGCGAGGACCATCCAGCTGAGCTTAGTCAGAGGTGCTCACCTGCACAATTCCCACTCCACTGTGCACAAACCAGCTCCACCAAGGTGCTGGTGGAGCAGCACTGACCACAGAGCAGAGGGGTCAGGAGACCCAGACCCTGCCCACAAGCAGCTCCCTGGGCCCTGCCTGCAAGCAGCATTCACCTCCCTCCCTTCGTCAGCCTCTCTTCTCGCCAAAACTCAGCCCAGAGGAGCCTCGGAAATGTTTTTCACATGAGCTAACACACTACGAGAGCCTGAGCAGCTCAAGCCTAAGCACATCCCCCAGCACCGTCCCTCCCTCCCCTCCACGGCTTGAGGAGTGGGGGCAGGAAAAGGAAAAAAGAGAAAAAGAAAAAAAAAAAAAAGAAAAAAGAAAAGCAAATACTCACTTGTTGCTAGAGACAGAGGAAGTGAGGAGCTGGGACGGGGACGGGACAGGGCAGTGAGGGGCTGTCCACAGCCCTGCAGAGCAGGGAGAACTTCCCGTGCTGTAACCCTACACTCCTCCCAGACTTCCCCCAGCCTGTGAAACTCAAAAGCACGAGAAAAAGCAGCTCCCGCTGCCACAGCTGGGCAAAACCAGCCTCCGTGGGCAGCACTGAAGCATGAAACCCATGGCCCCGGGCTGAGCCATGAGAGTTTCACACTGGGGAAGGAAAAGGCAAAATATCCCCCCGTGCCATGCTGGTGCTCTGACAACCCCCAGCTTGGCTTGGTGCCTTCTGCCCTTACACTGGTTGACTTTAGTGCTTAATGAGGATGGATGGGGGTCGATCTGTGGGGCTGGAGTGAGACCCAAGCCCGGCACCTGACTGCTAAAGCCCACGTGCGCAGAGGACTTTCTCTTCCCGACTAATCCGGCTGCCATCGCCGTGTGCAGATTGCAGCGCGCTCATTAGCTGCTGTGTTTACAGAAGATAGCATTGTACAGATGGCAAACATTCGATGACGGGCAAGCCACCCGCCCCCGCCTTTCTGCTCCCAGCCTAAAAACAGCTGCTCAGACAGACGCAGAAGAGATTTGCAAGCTGGGCTTTTCATGGTGGTGTTAGGTGGATTTGCTTTACCTCGGGGAGGGGAGGGAGTAAATGCAAGGGGATGCATTGCTTTCTTGCAGGAAAAGAAAAGTCACTGGGAAGCCTGTTAGGATTAAACGGGCCCTTTCTTTTTCACAGTGGCCCTAAAAATGGAGCTGCATGGAGAGAATTCAGAGAGACTGGTGGGGAGACGTGGCCCATGGGAATCCTGTCTCTCAGCAATAGCAAATCCTGAAGGAAGCACCTCCAGGGTGGGCAGGAGGCCAGCAAGACAGAATGGGACAAATGCAACAGGCACTGCAAAATCTTACAGAACGGAGAGAAAGCAAAAACTGGTGGCACGTCTGGAGATGGGTGACATTCCCAAAACCTCCAGAAAGGGCTTTTCTGGAGCTGCTGTGCCCCGTTTTCAGGGCAACTGAAATCCATAGATTTCAATGGGACCTGGGAGTCCCCTCAGGCTGGTGCCATCAGTTCTTGGTGCCCCAGCACCTACCCTTCAGGAGACAACACCTTGTGGCCAGAACTGTCCCCAGGGCTGGGCAAGGGCAGCCCCTTCCTGAAAGGAGACAAAGTAGAGGTGCAGGACTGTAAACTTCCTTAAAAAGAGGAAGGCTTTTCCAGGCGAAAGCAAGCTCAGAGGAGTGGTGGTTTACTACCCATTTTATTTTCACTTGCAGTGATAGGTCCCTCTCGAAAACGTAGGGTATAAAGTTCATGTGAGAAAAGACACAGATTAATGAAGACAGTAGTTTGGGCTACTTTTCATCAGTAATGACTGTTGTCCATCCTCTGCTATACTCTCGCTCTACACTTGCTCAGAGCCCTCATCCCAGTCCAAGGCCTGTTCTGCCTACAACTCCTCAGACTCGTAGCTGCCAGTAATGTCAAGAGGGGCGTTTGAAATCCCTCCCAGGAGGCCAACACAACTCTTCAGGAACTTTCCCCTTCAAGAAAGCTCACCAGAAAGGCCCAAACATCCCTTTGACTAAGTAAGGTTTGGTTTCTGAGTGCCTATGAGGAAACAGAACCTAATTTCCTAAACCACTTGTGCAAAGCTGTCCTTATGTCAGTGGAGGCTACATCCCATGGATAACCACCACCATTCTGCGTATGCTCCTTAGTGTCCGGGGGAGCCGGGACAGTGGTTATGAAAAGGTCTCTCTCCAGCAGAGCCCAGCTGCTGCCACCAGTGGTGACCGTGTTTTGGCCATTGGACAAGGGAAGTCTGGAAGGATCACTCCCCTTCTTCTCACCACATGTCACACAGAGTCCTCATAGCTCGGTAAGTCCCTCAGCTCTGCGTTTTTGATCAGGTCCTCGTACGTGGTGGGGCAGTAGGTTTTGTACAGTTTTTCGGCCAGCGAGTTGCTGCCAGCGACCACAGCTTTCCGGTTGCGGTTCATGAAGTTCCACAAGTGCAGCGCGTAGGAGTGGTTGAAATCGGGGTTTTTGTCCCATACGTCATAATACCGGCCCCAGGCTGGGTATGGGATGGGGTAGAAACGCTGTGGGTTTAGGAAGGAGATGTTCTGGCAGCTGTGGTCTTCAACGCCTTCAAAATCGGTGAGATTGCAGATGGTTTTGAGCATCCTTGTCATTAAGAAGGGGCCCTGGTTCCCCCAGATGTTCCCATTGTACTTGAGAACAAAGTTCTCCATGCAGTCCCAAATAAATTTGTGGCGGGCAGGGAAGCCAAAGATCCCATTGCTGGAGAACCGTGACTTCTGTGCTGCCAAGAAGCTTCCCTCGGGGATGGGCCTGATGGAGATGACATCCGTGTCCATGTAGATGCCCCCGTACTTCCAAATGAGAGCCAGTCTGCTGGCATCAGAGCTGACGTGGACCCAATTCTTCTCCTCCTCCGGGTCTACCTGCAGAGTTGGAGAGGCAAGACCATGATGCTAGTAGAGAACAACCACATCCCCTATCGGGCATCAAACAGCACCATGAAACTGTTCCTACACCACAAAAGGTGGTGCTCTGCCAGCATGGCAGCATTCACAAGTGCTCAGATGACTCGTGCAACACGCCTGGTTAGACTAGCTTCTGTTGAGCAAGACTATTAAGCTCTGTTTTATCAAAACACGTATGCAATCTATTTTTACCAACATTTCATTTGCCAAAAAATCTGATTCTCCAGATAGTGGGAAAATGCTGATAATGTGTTCGATAAACAGATAGATGACTACATTGCAAAACATGGCAAAAATAAACCTATTCTGAACCAGAAAAATAAAAGTGACTGGTTTCACGTAGCCAGGCCCACTCTCCTCCATTCATTTTGAGCCTCGTCCTGAGGATCCCCCCATCTATAATTCATTCCCTGTTTTTCCCCTCATCCCAACTCTCACCTCGTTGTACCACTGCAGCAGGGGGGTCTCCTGGAAGATGGTTTCCATCTGGAGAGGGAAAAGGAAGACATTCTTCATAGAAGATAAAAGCGAGAAGGCTGCATAGCTGGAGTTTGAGTCCAACACCGTGTCGTTCGTGAGCCCCTTCATGAAGAGGATGACGGGCCGGTCCTGGTAAATCCTGGCAGCAGACTCCACAGAGCAGGAGACCAGCGGGGGCGGCTCCAGGCGCTCCGTTGTCTCCAGGAAGATGATGCTTTTTCCCAGGTTCAAGACCTGCTCAGGTGTCAGGAAGTGCTTGGGCATAGGCATACAGGAGAAGAAGCAGCCGGACAGCAAGGAGATCTCGTACAAAATGCCCGAGACAAAGAAGAAGCAGAGGCATATGTGGATCTTCTTCAACATTCTTGCTTTCCTTTGGCCTCTGGGGTTGTGCCTCGGACATGTATGCTAAGGAGAGACAAGGAAAAGCAGAAATACATGTCAGTGCTATGGCTTAGCAGGACTGGCAGGAAAGACTTGCAGGGATGGAGGCTGCAGAGGGAGAGGCAGGTATAAGGACAAAGTGTGTGGCTTTGCACACGCAGAAAGCTAGGTGGTACCTGGATTATAGTTCTGACAAATCCACATTTCCAGCTTGTTTGTTGGCCATCAGGCTTCCTGGAATCCCAGCTCCTGGATGAAGACACCCAAATTGTCTGAAGCATGCAACAGGACTTCTGAAGGCGGGAGATGACACACAGAGGAAAGCTGGCTCTGCTGCAGGCTGGACCTCAGTCTCAGAGATGGTTTGGGGCCAATGGGACCCACCTGAAAGGGCAAAGAAGGAACAGGTTCTAGGTGAGACATCTCCCATGTGCTGATGCACAGCCTGGCCCTGCTCCTGGTTCCTGGTTCTGCAGCAGCATGAGCCCATACAGCACCAGGGAGCTCTGGCTGGTGAGAGGCAGGATTGGGCCTTAGCTGCATTGCACTGACAGGCTCATGGTGTAAGGAAATTCCCTCCTGAGATGCCACCAGGTTGCACGTGAGCAGCCACATTTGCTCTGCAGAGACCAAGCAGCTCCCAGGAGCCAGGGTCCGGTGGAAGGGAGATGCTTTGAATGACAAACCAGTGTCCGAGCGACCCCTGAATGCATTGAAAGCCTGATTAATTAAAGGGAATGGGAAGAAACGCAGCTCTGTGTGCTCGGTTAACTAATGAGATGCATTACCATGTCACCCAGCCAGAATATAGATAAGTCCGCAGTGTAGCGAACCCCATGGAAATTCCCCTGGAAGCGCTGAGCTTGAAGCTGTGGCAGCTCCTGCTCCATTTCTCAGAGCTAGATCTCATCAAATTAAATATTAAAGCAATGACTGTTCCCATCAGCACGGCTTTCCATGCTGCATAGCAAATGCTGCTGTTTTCCATTGCCAACATAGTTTTTTCACTATGCCCCAGGCTCCTGCAACAGCAATGGGGAAAAGCATAAGGGGGGAGCAGGAAGGTGCTGCAGCCACCAGCAGGGCTGTGGGGACAATCTTCTGGACAAGGCCAGCAAAGTTTGCAGCCTGCAGGAAAGGGGGTGCTGCTTTTTATTCGCTTTAATCGTTGTTTTTTATTTTCTTCCCCTCCCACTTTGTCTCCTTGCACCAGCACTGTGCAGAGGAGCCCAGCCCCTGCCTCCAGGGCCTCCCTACAGATAGGGAATGGAGAGAAAACAGTTTTGGAAACATGTTCTGGAACCCACTGATAAAGCCAATAATGCTGCAACACCAAATTTCCTTCCACATTCCTCTCCTTCCTCTCAGACCTGCTCTGACATATTTCCAGTTATTTGGGAAAATAAATAAATAAATAAATAAATAAATAAAAATTTGCCTCCTAGCAGCTCCTTCACAAAGCTCAGCTTGGGCAGATTTTCAGGCTTTTTTTTCCCCCTGCATATCCCTGTTCTGACCTATGCCATCCCTGCTGCTAATTCTGTGTTGCTCCCATGCATCCCAGGAGCTGGAGCTCCCTCCTGTTCCTTGCAGTTTCTAAAATCTTGATGCCAGACTCCTTGCCTGAAGCAGAAAACCCAGGCTTTGGCTTTGATTAGAAACGGGACCATCCGAACATTCCCATTACAGGATTAATATTTCTTCTTCGATGGCCTCAAGATCCGATGTCTCGAGTCCTTATGAGGAGCTTGGCAGAGCCGTGGTTGGAATAGCTGTTCAAATTTAAAATAGTCCAGAAGGCATTTTATTTGCAAATTGTGGAGGGAGAATAAGCAGACACTCCAACAGATATCAGCTCCGTGTACAACATTGTGCAGAGAAACGCAAATCTTCATCGTCTCATTCTGGGAAATTGTTTTGCTTGGTTGGTTTTCCAAAACCCACTCTGTGGCGAGTTACGAATTCTCATCACATTTGACCTGGAGGCTGCTGTTATCAAAATGTTCACTTCTCTGCTCGAGTTAAAAGGACTGCAGAGCCGAGCGTTAAAAATAAATCCCAGCCATTGAATAGATTACCCTGCTGAGTGGGCTGCTTTTTTGGCTGCAGCAGACGGCACGCTGGCTTGATGGCCCTTCTTGTAAAGATATTTCTTTTCTCCAGGCAATTGCAGTATTTCAAGTGCGGGATGAAGACGGGTGGGAGCCTACAAGAGATTACTGGGAACGCCGTGTGCTGCACGGTCATTCCTCAGGGGTGCCTGCGGGACACATGCAGCAGGGGGGTGCAGTGGGATTTGGGGGCTTTCCTCCCAGAACAACCAGGATTTGTGTTCGGGTCTGCACCCATCTGACGGTGACTGTCCTTATTCCTCCTGCTGGGGAATAACCCCAACGCTGACTGCACCCATGGCAGAGTTTGAGCTTGCATGGGTTTACTGAATGTCTTTGCAGAAGGTGCTCGAGTAAATTGCAGCTGTGATCAAGTCAGTGCATGTGTGCACACTTCAAAGCCAGCTTCCTTTCAGCTTTAGCACCAGGCACATCTGGAAACCTCTATCAAACAGAAACTCTGTAGAAGAATATGCTGTATTGACTGCAGAATGATTAATGCAGCCATCCCTTCCTCCAGCAATGCACACAAGCAAAAAGGTTTCTTCCCGCACCACTTTTCACTCACATTCCAGTTCCCCAAGTCAACATTTTTATAGATAAAGCAAAACTCACCTCTTGCCTGGAAAAAAATGGCAGAGAAATGGCAGAGTATGCAATCCTCAGGGAAGCAAAGCCAAGCTGAAGCAGGCTGGAAGGCATCCACGGCCAGTGGAGAGCCCTTTGCCTGTGCCGGAGGAGCTGCGCTGCCTCTGCACTATCTTCTCCCCTGCCAGGGCTTGGAGCAGCCTCATTGCTTGCACTCTACCAGCTCTGGTGTTTGCATTCTTGGTGCACTGAGATAACGCTGAGGCAGGAGCTGGGCTGTGTTTTCAGAGGTGCAGGCATGCAGGAGCAGGCAGGGTGAAGCAGCCCAAATGCTCTGCAAGGGTCCCGGAGATGGGGGATGGAGCCAAGCAGGCACAAAAACAGACTGATTGCACCTTTTGGGGTGCTGTTTTATTCCCTATCGCCTGGAAAGGAGACTGCTTGCAGAATATTTAGCTTTTTCTCTTTATTCTCTATTAGGACTGATCTGGATATATTTTGCACCATCGTGTAGGTCTTTGCCCTATAGCAAAGAAGAATTTTCCCCAAATGGCATAGGATGCTGCTGCCTTGCTTGGAAGCATTCAGCAGGGCCTCACACGCAAACACATCCCAAAAAATACACCCCACATCCTGAACTCTGGGCCAGCATAGGCTGGATTTATTTAATCCAAGCAGCACTTTAGCAGCAGCCTAACAGCCAGCACCCACAGGGCTGGACCTCACTGCAGGTTAATTTATGGTGGAAACATGGAGGGTCAGCCAAGCCATGGTCACTTTAAACCTGAGCAAAAAGGCTGTGGAGTTTGATATTGCTTAATTCATTGCTTTTAAATGCACGCAGCTCATTTGCACTGTGAGTGTGGCTGTGTTTACCGAATTTCATCAGAGACGTCAGAAAGCCCTTTGGGAGGAGACTAACAACATCTTGGCTCTCAATGGCTGTCCTGTGCTGGGTCGGCAGGGTTTCCAAGAGAGATGGAGCCATAAAGCCAACAGAGAAACCTCTGGGACATCCCTCCTGCAACCCTGACCTGTGCTGGCCCTCTCAAGGAAGCCAGAGCACCCTCTGGGATGTGGATGCCCAGCCAGCAGGCTCTTTGCAGTATCCCTCCTGCTGCCTTTTCCCCTTTTGGTGAGGCTATAGACCCATGGCAGATATAGTAGCAGGGCTGGAAGCTCCCTCCACCCAAAGGAGGCTGGCAGCCTTACACATGGTGCAGGATTTGGGATGAGTGGCCCAAGGGCTTTCCCCTGCAAAGATGAGCACTGGCATTGAAGCACTCAAGCTTGAGAAAAACACTCACTCACCACACAGAAAAACATCTTTCTCCATCATCGTAGTGATAACTTAGTGTTAACAAACCACCAAGAAGCGCTCAGCTAATCCCGTCCACCCTTCATGGCAGCAAAAAGCCTGCCTGCCTTCTAAAACTTCACCGTGGAAGAGGGCAGGGTGTGCCCATTTGCTTCTCAGCAGGTGCAAAGGGCCCTGGGTCTGCCCCCAGCTCTGTTTGCGCTCCCGCGTGCTCCCTTCCTGCTGCAGGCTGCTGACGGAGGATGTGGAAGCATTAATGCTGCTGCGGCCAGGCAGAGCAAACAGTCCCACGGAAAGGTATCGAGATACCCAGGGCTTAATCAGCAGATAGCGCCCAGGGCGAAAACACGGGGCCGGGGCTCGCATTACAAAGAAATCCCTTGGGAGTGACGTCGGAGGAGCCCCCATGCCCCGACACACCTCGGCTTTCCCCAGGAACCCTCACCTTTGGCAAACACTTGCTTGGGTCCATCTTTTCACACTGTGTCCCACAGGGAAATAGCATGGCACACAATCAGCCACAAGATCTTCTGGGGGTGGAGGTTTCTATCCGTCCACCCCTTTTCAACACGGTGCCTGCCGAGCACACAGGGTGCACTGATCCGTAAACACCAGGGCATGCACAGAAACAGATGCCATCTGTTTGGACAAGTCTCAGCCCATCTTGTACCTTCCAGATAGTGGGAAAGCATCCCCTTCCCATCCTGGCTGCCCCTTCACCTCCAGATGCCACCAGCCCCTTGACCCAGCATTAGGAGGTGATTTTTCTGGGGGAAGTCTAAAATTATAGCCTGGGGGAGCAGCGACCACCAGTGAAATGATAAGAAATGATAGAGACTGAGCCGCAGAACAGACGAGGGCAGAAGGGACTTCTGGAGGCTGCCTGGTCCAACCCCCTGCAGGTGTTAGCACCTACTGGATGCCAAAGGCACAGGCTCCTCCTGCAGCACAAGGAGGAAAGCATCAAGAGGGCTCACATTTCAGCTTGGTTGGAGAGCTTGAGGAAGCACTTCAAGGGAGGAATGTCAGACTTTGTCCTCGGGGGTTCTTCTGCTTGTCACCTGCACCTCTGTTGATGAGCCCCAGCATTTGGCTGGGCTCTGGTCTCCTAAAAAAAAGCATCGTTGCTCTCCAAATCTGCTTGATTGGCCCCATCCTGTCTATCAGTTAGCAATACATCAAACAAACAGGGTCAAACACCTTTGCACCCTTTCTGGGGCCCCCATATGGGTGCCAGCATCTCTCTGGGACAATGCTCTGTTCTCCTGCTTGGGGCATCACAGGCCAGGCACCGCTGTGATGGTCCCACCTGCATCCCACCACAGGAGCACAAAAAAACCCACAACCATTAAATACAGGCCAAGGCCAAAATCCTGGTGCTGCTCTGCCCTGCCCTCTAGAGGAGCCCGGGTTTTGCTTTGCTGCATGGACAGCTCAGAAAAACGAGGATCCGCAGGCAGAAGCTGGCCCGGGTCCTTCTGCATCCCCAGCGGGTTGGTGGTAGGTCCAAGAGAGGCAAACATCACACCCCAGTGTCACACAAGCAGCCTGCAGCTGAAGAAGACCCCAAAGCCAGAGGCCCCAGCTCCCTTGACAGCCCAACTCTCTGCTCTGGAGCCCGCCCAAACCTTCATCAGGTCCACAGCAGAGATCTTGTGGGGATTTCTCTTTGTCCTGAATAACCTTGCCAACTAATCCTACAAAATCACTTGTGCTCCACCCCAAGGGCAAGCAGGCAGCCGTGCCACAGGGACTAACACATGGAGGAAACACTACTGGAGAAAGGAATGCAAGGAGCTGAATTGTGCCAAATTACAAGCAATTGTAAAGCAATACATTTGTGCTTAAAGGTTTCCATGCTCACTTCCCTAACACCTGCAATGTCCATACAGCTTCAGAGATAAAACCGGAGTAACAACTAAAAAGCCGGCCACCCTATCTGCAGCAGGGTGTTTGCTTTCCTTTGCCTAATTTCACTTTAAGCTTTTTGCAGCTCCCCAGCTCCTGATAGCATCACGCCCTGCAAACACCTGTGCATTATTATAGCCTTCCTCCACTTTAATGTAGTCAGCCTTCATGATATTAGTTTGTACATCATCAGTTAGTTCCCCAAAGTGCTGATACGATTTTAGGTGTTTTTTTTTTTCTGCACTGGACAGCCTTTTTGAAACCCAAGGGTTTGGTAACCAAAGAGTCAGCTGTCAGAACTGTGTAGAGAGGAACAGTTTGGCTGGGAGCTCCCACGTCTGCCTTTGCATCACAGAAGCTTTTTGTGCTGGTGTGTGGAAAGCAAACACCATTAGACCTCATGGGCCTCACATGGAAAAAAAAAATAATAAAAAAAATCTAAAAATCCCCTCCCATTAGAAACAGCTCTGTTACCTCTGCCCAGAGCCTGTGCAATCCCTCAGGCCCTGCAGGGCAAAGCCCTCACAAAATCCCCAAACAGGGTAGTCCAGAGACAACCCACCCACGTCCCACTGCTGCAAGCATGGCTTTGCTGCACCCACAGTGCTCCCAGCCCCCAGAAATGCTGGAAAACGACAGAACAAGTGATTGCTGTGCCTCCAAGAGAACACCTGCATCACTACATCACCCTCCCAGGGCTTTTTTGGGTATGAAGCCTGCACCCGCCGTGGACAGGCACGACCCCACTGCTGGAGGGTGTCTCCCACCACACGGCAGGACCAGCAGCTGGGTGCTGAGCAGGGATGGGTGCGCAGTTGGAGGGAGCGTGCTGGGAGCCTGCGGCAGGCATCTATCAGGAAATCACGCTCGCTTTATTGCCATGTTACAGCCAGCCAGCACCCAGAGCTTTCTATATTCATGAACTCATCAGATTTGTATTTCAAAAATAATAGATGTCATTATTATTATTATTGGAATGAATTTCTCTATTATAGTCTGAGTGATTGTAACTACTTACTGCCTGCAGCACAGGAACCACCTAAAGAATAATACAAGCAAATAATATTACTGTAGTTGTAGCTACAGGGTTGGGTAGGTTTTTTTTGTTTTGTTTTTAAGTGAGAAAGGTAATAACCAGAACAACAGCAACAATCATAACAGAAATAAAGTCATTATGAGGTTGTGTATAACAATACCAGTTTTTAAGGTAAATTTAGTTTGGGGCACATGACTCATGCTCCTCCCTGAGATTTTTCTCGACTGCTTGGAGCGCTGCCTCTAATAACAGCTTCACACTTTCTGCCCGCTTTATCCCGTGTGCAGAAGGAAGAAAGCAAAACAAGCCTCAGCAGAACAGCTTCCTGATCCAGGGACCTCACAGGAGGGTGTAAGGCTCTTTGCTTCCAGCCCTGGAGCTCCACCACAAAGCTTCGCCAGCGCCTCTCAGCCCCTGTGAGCCTCCTCGGCTCGGTACCAGCCCTGTGTGCTTTGGAGGTGGGGCTTTCACTGCTCCTGGACAACTTCAGTACCGGAGTTTTTCTCCTCGAAGGAAAGTCCGCAAAGTGCTGTGCGTTGATGAAGAGCAGAGATGAACCAACTGACCATAAATTATGCACTCACAAGCTAAATCTAGATAGCTAGTGGGTAGAGCATAACAGCCGTGATGGATGGCTTTCCTCCAGCAGGCAGACAGCCTGGGGACTGAGGAAAAAAAAAGCCAAAGTGGCTGCGGAGATGCCTGGGAGGCTCTCCAGCAAGTCCTAGCATGGACCAGTCTCTCCTGCTATCACAGCAGGGTTTATGGCAGAAGCAATGAAATCCTCTTCACCCCGGTTGCTTCTCCCCATTGCCATTAGCGAGTCCCCTTGCTCTGCCCCTGCCAGAGCCTGTCCTGACCTCTCCCCACATGGCCCATATGGTGCCACCAGCCAAAGATCTGCCACAGCATTATGTGCAATATACGCTGTCAGCGTATTCTGACATGAGTCCAATAGGATGGATTCAAAAAAGATGGGATCCCACCATGCCAAAATACAACATTTGGTTGAGCATCTGCCAGAGCCTAACTAGCAGACTGCTGGGAATGCTGCTTTCTCTCTCTCTCTCTCTCTCTCTCTTTTTTTTTTTTTTTTTTTTTTTGTATGTGTGCATTTGTTTTTAAAGCATGCACAATAGCAAAGAGGCTGGGGAGCTGAAGATGCTTGCAAAAATCCTGTGTGAGCAAGGACCCATTCATAGCTGGGTCAGCTGGAGGGGGCATTTATCACAAGTGCCAGGCATGCTGGTAAACTACTCTACAATACTCTCAGCATGTTCCTGTCCAGAATTCAGGTTTTCCTCCCCCAGTGATCTGGAATAATTCTTCAAGGTGCAGACCCTCACCCTGTCACAACAGGGGGGAAACCACTCCCTTCTACACAACTCTCTTTTCAGTGATGTCACATTATTTGATGACAAAAGTTGCAGTTACATTTTAGTGGCTGGAATTACCACAGGGAACCTGCCCTGCTGACCTCCTGTGTGCCCATGGCATGGTGGAAAGCAACACCTTGCCACGAGCAGTCCTCTGCACTGGCACATCTAGTGGGGACCTCTCTTCTCCCAAGGGTGTGAATAATTTTTCAAGTACTTTGGAGTTGCAGAGGTGTCTGAGTTGTCTTCACAGCTCAGGTATCTTCTATCCTGCAGGGACAGCTTGTGATCTCCCCCTCTTGCCACCTGTCCTCACGGTACACTGATGGACAGTTGCCTACAGCCATCCACTGGCCTGCTGTAACTCCAGCCAGCTACCTTTCCTCTCCAACCCCAAGTCCAGAAGCCCTCGATTTGGTGAAGCTGAAGACCACCAGGTGGCTCATGGATTCACTTTGGGATGCCCTTCATAGGGGCAGGTTTGCTCTCAAGAGAGGGACCCCACCCAGCTGCCCAGAGAATCTGGGCAGCTACCCAGAGAGCCAGGCTTTGAATCTGGCACTGCATCAGGATTACCTACAGGCTAGGAAATCCTGGCAGAAATCAGAGAGAAACACATGCCACCTCCTTTCTTGGCCTTAGCGCACATTGCTGCTAGTGATTGGACAGCCCTAGTGGAGCAGCAGTCTGAGAGATGATGAAATTGAAGTCCCAGCTCTTCTCGAGCTGGGCACCTCCTCCTTAATGATATTCCTTGTCCCAGAGCATTTCCCAACCAGTCATCCCAGCCTTAACCCACTTCTACAGAATTCGCAGAAAATTATGGTCACCAGCTTCACTTACCCATCCCATTTGTCACAGCAAAATGTCACAAGAACTGTGAAAGGAGAAAGGACTTGGCTTTAGACTGTTAATAGAAAGCTTGTCCATTCAAAGTAATATTGTCCTGATGAACTAGGAACTGGCTCAGTTTATGCTTTTTAATTAAAATCTGGGGAAGCTTATGCTGAGACAAGGGACTGAGATAGGCTCCAGATCTCCAGAGTAGCAAAGGTGGATGGAGAGCTGACAGGGACAGACAGAAACAGCAGGTCAGCAAAATGGATCAGCTTCAAAGTGAGGGGATGGCTAGGGCTGAGTGCACCCATATAGGGTGTAAGGGGGGGGGAATAAAAAATGTAGCATTATACATAGAAGTATGCAGAAAGGGGAACAGCCAGCCACAAAAGCAGGGCTGGGTTAAAGGGTAATAAAACCATTTCCCCCAGAATTAAACAGATCATTTTTGTCAGGAGGAGTGACACTGACTGGGGCGTGAGAGCACACATGATCTGGAATAAGAGGGGAAGGAGAAAGAGCAGCCACATCTGGAGGCAGAACTCAGGAGTGCACTGAGATGAAGCCTGAGGGGTTGAGGAAATCTCCATCCTGCTTGGAGACAAGCGGTGCCCTGTGTGCAGAGGGGAAAGCACATTTCTGATGAGTCCTGTGGGTCAAAAGGCACTGATTGAACCCCCAAAAGCAAAGGGATTATAAGAAAAGCAAACTATGATAAGGAAAATGAAAAGCATGAGCTAGCCAGCTACAGATGCGTTAACCCATTTTTAGTTATACACAAGACTGTAGGACAAATGCTAAAGGAAACATTAATTAAAGGCACAGAGAAAAATGAGATAAAGTGCAACACAGGTTTACCAAAGGCAGTTTGTGCCAGACTGTGCTGACATCTCCCTTTGATAAGATAATTGGTTTTCCAGACAAGGGAAATTTGGTAGATCTAATCTATCTAGAGTTCAATAAAGCATTTGATATGGTGCCACATGGGAAATTATTAGCAAAGCTTGAGAAAATGAGAATTAACAGAAGAACTCTGAAGTGGAGAGATCAGGGGCTGGCACGAGGACAACAACAGGATTGGCACAGAGGAGCCAGGGTGCAAGAGGTTGCTGGTGAGTGCCTGAAAACTCTGTTTTGGCATCTATCCCATAAAGGCTGGCCACCTCCATCCCTTTGCAAGGCTGGGAGCAGAGCAGCGAAGCTCCCTTGCCTACATGGCTTTCTGTACTGAGACTCACAACCTCGAAGGCTCGGAGGGGAGCATCCCTGCAGACTTTGTAGGGCTGCACCTACACCATGAGATGGCAATGTTGTTCCACCTAAGAGCAGCTCTCTTCTCTCCTCTTCCAGCTCTGGTTTGCAGCGTCTGGACACATTTTGGTACGTACTCCAAGAAATATCAGTGATTGCAACTGTGAACCGAGGATGACGGTGGAAGCTAAATCTGTCCCCACGTGGCACAAGCGGCGTGGTGCTGGACCACCAGCCTTCATTTCTCAGGAGTGAAAACATGCAGGTGGCAGTGGAAGGAAGAATATTAAATTAAGGCCGATGAGAAGCAAGGCATTGCTATCTCCATTGCAGATCCAGGCTGAACAACCTTTCCTGGTATACCAAAAAATACACAAAAGCAGCCAAAGTTGATCGGAGTAAGTGTGAATGCGCACACATGGGTGCACGGCAGAGGAAGAGAAAACAATTTTAAATAAAAATAAAGTCTGCTTATCCCTTCCCCGTATTTTTAGTTTAAATTACACCCAAAAGCCATCTGATCAATTCAGCTGAAATGAGCTTTTAATCCAAATAAGTCTTAATCACAGAATTATCTCTTTAAACAGAGGGAATGTGTTTGCCTTAAAAATTAACACCTTGACTCCAGTTTCTTTGGCATGTACCTTACTTTTCCATGAGTATAAAATCCACCTGTTAATGTCAAAAAAAATAAAAAAATAAATACCAGAGAAAGACAAAGAAATGCTTTTAGCTCCTTTCTGTCCCCACACATCATCTCTGATCACTGCAGCATCTTTCTCAAATGGGAAGACACTCGGTTTCACCTATGCTACAACAAAAATTTATGCCAGCATAAAATTCTCAGTCTTCTTTAAGTCTTTGAAAAAAAAGACAGAATCTGCTCATTATTCCTCAAACCTAGACCAACCCTGTCAGTTTAAATAAGCTTTCAGGGGGATTTTTGAATATTGAGCTTGCCAAAGGATGCTGTTTCAGAGAAATGCAGGCTCTAGCACTCCACAGTAACCCTTCATTCAATTAGAAACCATTACAATAGCTCCTGAATGTTGAAATTCAGGCATTATTATTGTTATTTTCTGGATTTCTTACTTTTTTTTTTTTTTTTAGATACCAGTGCAATCACTTCTTTGCCAGTGGTAGCCTGCACAACAAAATTGTTTCTTTCTCCCTCTCATTTTACAGCTACCCGGGAATTTCTTTAGGTCATCTCTCACTTACTAAATTACAGGTTAGAGTTGTAAGAGAGGGAGGCTTAGCAGGCAGAATCTCTTTTTATAGTAGTCGTGAACAAGCCTGGCCCCAGCTGCTCCAAATTAATGTGGACCCAGTGGTGTAAATCAAGATGTATTCATTTGAATGCAGCCGTGATTATTTTTCCTAGCTGAGCATTTGATGTTTTTTTTTTTTTCTGGTAACCTGCCCATCACCCTTGGGCTCGTCAGGAGACCTGGTGTTGAGAGCAGCTTGCAGTGCATGAGCTGCTGTCTCCCTGATGGGAGAGGAAAGGTGCAGAGGGATCCTGAAGGTGGTAGCATTTCCATGGCTAACAGAGACCAGACCTACCACCAGCAGCAGCAAGAGCAGCTGAAAGAAAGGATGTGCGGGAGATGCCCTACGGAGATGTAGTAGGGAAGGGGGTGGGATGTGCATGGGGGTGAAAAGAGCAGCACAAAACTGCCTGCACTGGGAAATAAAGCAGTGAGGAGAGAATAAGAGTTGTCTTTGCAGCTTGCTTTGCAGTGCTCAGCAGGGTAGGGCAGCAGGTCTCCAGTCAGGGGGCAAAGTGAAACTCTTGCAGGATCTCAATGTTTATGGGATGGGTGAAAATTGGGCTCCCTTCTTGGGATTCACCAAAAGACAACACCGATCCCAAAGTCTTGTGCAGCGCAAGCCTGTGAGCATCTGGTCTCCTCTTTCTGCACACTTCCCTGCAGGACCAAGCACTGGCTTTGCAAACCCTTTGGAGCTCCTTCCCACAACACCTCCTTATGCCTGGAGTGCCGCGTAGATGCTGAACGCGGTTGTGCAGATATCCCTCCAGCTGTCAGCATTTTCCATGCAAGGGCCTTGCTGTGACTAAATGCAGTTTTAGAGCTCCCCTAACATGTAGCTATAAATAACAAGATCAAGGTCTTGACCCCTGGAAACTCACCGTGACCCCACCGTTGAGCAGCCGTGCCCAGAACATGGTATTAAACTGGAAGGGAACATAAATCTAGGAGGAACTAATGAAGACCCCCAGGGCCACCGTTCTCCATAGCTGTCTTGTTAGCATGATCTAGGAAAGACTGGGGGCCCTTAAAAAAAAAAAAAAAAGTGGAGGTAATAAGTGACTCATCAAAGTCAGCGAGTGATGGAAATATTGTCAAGGAGGTGTTGCAGCCCTGGATGAAGCATTGCAGAGCATCACTTTCACAGCCTAGCACCACTGCCAAGGGGACTGGGGGGCAGTTAGCCCTCCAAAACTTCAGTGACCTTCACTGCCCATCCAAAATCAGCACCATCATTAAAGGCAATGAAAGGTCCCATCCCGTGCCCCATCCCTCTTCTTACTGTCAAGAGTGGAGCAGAAATGAAAACTGGTTTGTTTTTGTCTTCATGCCAGTAGGGACGGAACAGCTTGTGAGAGGTGGGATTTCAGGGTCTGCAACTCGTTTAAAAGCCCCAAGATCAATATTTTATGGGAGGCAGGAGACCTTTCAAAGGCCCCCAGGGTTGCAGAGGGCTGAGGTGTGAAAAGCTGCCATGGGGATTTGTATACCTGGTGCTGGTGGAAGTGGTTGGGAATCTGGAACTGAGTACGACTTCTGGCACAGACATTGTGGCTCACACTGCCTTCCCAAATGCTCGGGGGCTGGTGCCCTCTGGGGAAGGAGACAGACCATGGGTTGGTCTGTAGGAAATTCTCTGCTAAGCCCATGCAGACCCTGGGGCTGAAGATGGGCATCAAAGTCTTCTGCTGAGGAGGGTGGCAATGGCAATGACTTGGGGTTCACCCATCCCCATCGATGGTCCAGGTGGGGAAGGTCCCCTTGGGAAGCCCTGGTGAGTGGGGCCATCTGCCTGCAGGGACAGAAAAACAGAATTAGATGCAGCACAGAGGACTGGGTCCCCATGCTTGCATGTCCTTGCTCTTGACCTTACGAAATGACTGGCAGATGGATGGGAAAATTGCATGGGACAACAGAGAGTCAGGTAATGATTCTAAAACTGTTTCCAAGCCTGCTGCTTCGTCACAGTTCTCAGATGTTACAGAACAGAATTGCACTGGCTTTCCAGGTAATGCAGGTGCTGATTTCCCCTAAAATTGCATTTTAGCTGCTCACAATGACTTCAGTGTCCCAGCTGCCACTGGGATCCCAGTGGCACCGGGAACCAGGTGGGTTCCCTTTGTGTTCATCTGCCAGCGAGGACAACGTGCCAGGAGTGGATTACATCTCGACACCGGTGACCTCGGGAGCCCTGGTACCAGCCTGTGTCCCTCGCTAATCCTATTCTCTATTAATTTGTTATCCCATTAACACCTTGCACATTTCTTTCTCTCACCACTGCGATACCCTAAGAGACTTCTGGGGATCCTGTAATATGGTATTTTGTTGTTAAGAGTGTAAGCCTGCAAACTCTTCTCATCTTAGCCTAGAAATCCCTTGATAGAAAGAAAGAGAACCGCTGCTTTGTTTCTTTCAATCAATACTATCCATTAAGATCTGTGTCTAACAGCTCCGAGTCCAAGTGAATAACCGAATGAGCTGCCTCCTGCTCTCTTAAACCTCTGGAAACAGTAAATGCTCTTCTGAAAAGAACAATTTGATATCTCAGCCCTGTCTGGACCTGGCAGGGGGGCAGCTTTCTTCTCTGATGTATGAAAACAAAATTGCTCACGATTTTCATCAGAGGGCAGAGAGGAACACGCTCCTGCTTCTCCAGAGACACCCATGGCCCCCGCCTGAGGGGGTCCTGCTGCATGGTACCCCCTGAGAGCAGAATGTTTCTGACACAGAAGGACTCAGCTAAAGCCCCAGGGGACCCAGTGAGGGAGCATCACAGTTAGAAACCTGTGTCTCCTTCCCATCTTCAACCTGTCCAAGTCCAGCTTACACACCGTTACCCTTGTACCTATTAATACTGGTGCGATCGATCAATAATGTGCAATAAAAAGCAGCACTGATAGCGGTGCTCTGCTTCTCTAGGGAAACCAGAAGCAAAAATTCTGCTTCAGGCAAGGAGCCTGGCAGTGAAAGACCAGGTTTTCATGCTGGGATGGCAAACCCTTCAAGGGATCCTACCATGAAACCACATGAGCAGTCCCCAAGCGTGTCGGCTGAGGAATGCTTGGTGGAGGTAGGCAAACACTCACATGTTGTGCAGGCATTTGTAAGAGTATTTCTCCCTCTCAGCACTTCAGAGAGAAAATCCAGCTAGCCATGGGCTTAGAAACAGCTGATGAGATGAGAGAGATGGGGAGCCCATCTGGGAAGAGCTTGGTCCTTAGAGAAATACCCACGAGGGTATTTCTGCACCTGCCAAATGCCTTCGCAGTGTTTTGCAGAACCTGGGGAGCTGTGGGAAGGCTTTCCCTTCCCACCTGCCATCCGGAGCGGCATGCCACTGAGCAGGCAGTAACCAAACGTGCTACGGGAACGTGATCTGTGCTCATTATTGATTTTAAGGTTCATCGGTTCACGTCAGGGTGATCAATACTTTATTATTCCACCAATCGATCCCTCCTTTGTTTGTGAACTTTACCCAATTGATATACATTAAAAAGTTTAGCAGCATTGATAAGGTTTGAGTCAGGAGCCGCAGGCAGAGGAGGAAAAGGGGCTGCTTCCAGCACGGAGCTCCTGGCACTTCAGTGTCTCAGTCCTGTGGCACCCCACGGGCAGACGCTGCTCTCTCTTTCGTCCCCAGCCTGGACAAGCTAATGACTTCATGGTCACATAAAGCCAATTAGAACACGGCCCCGTGTTGGGAGGAGGGCAGTAAGCTCTGGAGGTTAGAGGGCTGGGGTGCGTGAAGGTGCTGGAGCAAGCTGCAGCCAAGAAGCCCTCGCTCCCTGCTGAGCACTCGCTGGCCATGGAGGTGCTGGCGTGGCTCTGCTGAGAGCAGCTGAGCACAGGGTGATGAAGCCACTGGGATTTGGATTTTACAGGGTGTGTTTCTGTGTTTCTCACCACCCCCTCTGCAACCCCAGTGAAGAGTTTTGTTCTCAGGGTTTCACACGGGTGGCACTGTTTCAGAATGACTGTCCCACTTTACAACCCGGTGCCAGTTTTCCCTTGACTCCAACAAAGAGTCCCATACCCCTCCTGTACAGTCCCTTTCTGGCTTTGGAGGCACCACAGAGGCTGCCTTCATAGCACGGAATCCTGGTACCCAGTGTGTGACCAGCACTTCTTAAATCCCAGCCTGTGTCGTCCCCGGCATAGTCCTGGTGAGGGCATCATCTATTGGAACATCCCCTTCCCTTTATCTCTGATGGCTGTCGAGGCAGGAGTAAAAAATACAGGGCAGCTTTAGGAAAAAAATAAATAAACATATATATATATGCATATTACATATAACCAAGAGCATCCTGATTAAAAATGATTTTATAGCAGGATGCAAGCTGCAGCTGGAGTCAGCATCCGATTTGCTGGCCCCTGCTCTCACCAAACTATTTGTATATTATTCACAGTTGTAAATTGCTTTGAGATTTCTGGAAGACATTAGAGTGGATAAAGCCCCATTTCTCTGCAGTCCTTTTAAACATCCCCATGTAAAATCTATTAACATTCAGAGGGATGCATGGGGATGAAAGGCAAGGGAAAAAAAAACAGAGCTAAGAGTATGCAGTGCCTGAAGCTTCATGCAATTTTACCTGAAAATGAAGCTTTTGTCCGTGTCTTTTCTCCATGGGGCTTTTCCATTCCCTGATGTAATCTGAACATTTTACTATTTGTGTCATTACTGAACAAAAGGGTGAAAATGTGATTTTTTTTTTTAAATTAAAGGGTTTCCCCCCCCCCCTATAGAAATGGTAAAAGAATATCAAATTATGGCCTGACAAGGTACACTTCTGAAAGAGAATCACCAGAGTACAGCAGATCTATATCTTATCTCTCTATGAAATTGCATGTCTATGCAGTAGCATTGTAACAGATTTCAGCTGGGCATAAATTCGTAGCATTTCAGGGTCTAAATAGGAAGATTATTGGAGCCTAAATTGCAAGTGAACTATGTATGAACCAATTTCAATACTAATGAGCTGGTAGCCACACAGCCGCCGAATATTAGCAAGAAGCTGTGGATAGGGTGGTGGGGAATCTCCTCTTCCCTCAGTGCCAGCCCCAGAACTGCTCTGGGCCTTGGCTGGAGGTGGAACAAGGATGGAGGGAAGATGTGGTTCTTCTCCTTGCCATGGCTGGAGTCCTCTGGGTGGGGCAGAAGACGGGGTCCCGGTGGCCAAGGACAGCCCAAGGTGGACAGGCTATGCCTTCTGCCCCCTCTCCACTCCATGAAGAAGCAACATATCATGATCTTCCATGCTTTTTTCATTATAACCAAAACAAACAAACAAACAAAACCATCATTTTCAACAAAAGCAGAGAGAGTTACCATTCTCATTGAAAACACAGTCTTCTCATCAAAACTAGCTCTGACAGAGCCTTTTTTTTTTTTTTTTTTTTTTTTTTTGTCCAGACTTCATGGAGGATTTTCAAAGACCCCAGCACCCGCCAAGGAGTGCGAATAGCTGAGGGCACAGCTCTTAGTGCCTCCTCCTCCCAGTGCTGGCTCCTCAAGCCTGAATTCCTGGTGTACTTTTAATTGGTGGGTTTTGTTTTTGTTTTGCTTTCATGATGTATCCTTCGAGTAATTCATTCAGATAGGAGATATTTTTAACAAATATTTTTTCAAACGACGGCTGGATTACTTGCTCTAGTGTTCATAAATAGCTTTTCTCGATAACAAGGTTGCATATATGGTTTAATGGAGAGAGCTGTTGATTTATGGTAACATTAAGCATGTACGTGAACTTACATTTGAGACTGATAAATACGAGTCTTTAATATGCGCATGCATCATTTTTATGTTTCTTTTACAAAGAGGCTTTGAGTTGTGTGCATATTATAAAATTACACCGAAAAGAATGCCTGTAGTCTGCATGGGAGCTCAGACCATTGAGTGGTAATGAAATATGCATTTTCTGGTGTGCTGTGTGCAGGTTTGCTGTGGGAGCAGTATAAAATTTATGACATCCTGAGCTATTCGTTTTCATGGTTTTCGAGAACTTGGGCCTTGTAAACGCTGTTACTGATAATGGTCGAAGCAGTTGTTCATTTGCAGCTTTAACTGCTTTTTTTAACGACTGAGCTTTATTGTTATTGTAATTAGTAAATTAGACTGTTTTCTGATTTTGTGCTATTTCTCTCCATGCTTTCAGCCTATTTTCTTTAGGCCGGCATGCTGGTGAGCCCTCCCCTCACCCTTTCCATGTGGTGACCAATTTCAGCTGGTGCTGCTGGGTGCGGGTGGTATCTCCAAGATAACTGAGCTCCTGCAAGCCTGTGACAATTGCAGACTGAGAGGAGCAGGGCAGAGGCTCCAGCCACTACTGCCCATGGCAGGATTTGGCCACTGGTGGGGATGGCCAGCAGCTGGGGGAGCCGGCCAACCAAACTCATCCCACCGCTGCTTGTCTAAGGGAGGCACTTGGGTGAGAATAAAAACAAAGTCTTCTCCCTTTTTACTCACAGCAGGGTTGCAAATACTGTTAACCGGGAGAAGCGTGCTTTGCTATATGGGAAGGCAGTTGGATGTTTTAAGTGCAGTCATTCCCTGCCCATCCATCTGTTCCTCTCTGAAACGTTGCTTCTGCTGTTTGGTTCCCCTCTTTTTCACCTCTGTTCCTTTCTTTCTTCCTTGTTGCTGCTTTCTCTTTCTCTCCATGTTGTTCTGTGCAGTGACGTGCCGTCTCTCCTCCCATCCTGTGGGTTCTCTCTCTCTCCACATCACCACACTCAGCCCAGAAAAAGAGTGTTTTATGTGACCTGTCCTGGGGGCTGCTCATGGGACAAGCCTCCAGGAACACCCCCCCCCCCTTTTTTTTAAGGGCACTTCGAAAGGAGCTGTCACTGGGGTGGCTGTGTGGTGACCCCCTGAGGGACAGGCTCAGCAAGGTGGACACATGGGCTGTGCCTCCCTGGGGAGGTGTGGAGGATCACAGCCTGATACTTCCATGCAGGAACTTTGCAAGCCCTCAGCCTGCTCACCGGGAGAGGAAAATGAGCTGCGTGAGCACCAGGAGCAGCGGGAGGGAGAGGAGGTTTCTCCAGGTGCAGGAGGTGGGAAGACCTGAGTCGCTGTGATTTTCACTGACGCTTTCAGAGGACACAAAAAGATGTTTTCTCACTCCAGGAAAGGCCCTGCTAGAAAGGCAAGATATGAGTTAACAATTCAATGCAGCTCCACATAAAATGCATCAAAAGTGAATAAAAACCGAGATGTGAAAATACTACTGCCTGAATCAGACCGTTTTCTCTACATTTTGTAGGCTTTTCTTCTACTGCCATTCTTAAAAAACTCAACCCTATGAGAAGCTGTTTGGTTTTCCTTAGGATTTTCAGGAACTTGCTTTCTTTAATGCCACAACCCACTCTCATGCTTTCTGACCATCAGACCTACGATGAATGAGCCACATTCCTGTGTTGTGCTTGTGTTTCTTGCCAGGAGCATTGTCATCTGGTCTTTTCTACTCTAATCCTCTTTTCATTTTTGAAAATTATTCCCTAGTGATGTAATTAGGGAATATGCTCTGCTCAGGGGGTGCCGTTGGTTTTGACTGGGTTTTGGTATCCTGCTCCAGGCAATACAGAAATACCTGGGAAATGCAGCTGGTTAGTGCATTTTTCAGATCTTTTTCAGAAGCGTATTACTCCAAAAAGATTTTTTGTACATTTTTTTAAAAAAAAACAAGCACTGGGTTCCAGCTCCCAAAATATACCACGACTTGTCGTTTGAAGAGGACGTTGGAAATGAATGGAGCACTGATCACAATTAGTACAAAGTAATTTAAAATTATTTGAAGGGCTTTCATAACATGAAGTGTTCCAATAATTTGTAATTACTTAATGTTTCACCTGCTCCAAATCCCATTTACTTCCCAAATCAAGCCCTTGAAGGGATTTGAAGTGGCACATTTCAAAATGAACAGGGCAACCTGGAGTAGCTGCTAATTCTAGAAGCACTTCTGGCACTCCTGCATAACAACGAGGTGGGTTTTTTCTTTCTTTCTTTCTTCCTTTCTTTTTTTTTTTTTTTTTGGATGTAATCCCCAAATGGTCACTTGAAGATTATCTCCCAAGGCGTGGGGGAAAGGCTTAGGCAAGGCGTGAGTTGCCTAAATGTGTGCAGGACGGGCATCTCTGCACACCACAGCCACAAGAGGAGCAGAAGTGTGGACAACAGGCTCTGTGGACAACCTCTGGTGGAGGTGAAACATCCTGAACCTATGAACAAAGATGGGAACCCACCAAAAAGGAACAGAAAATGTGTGGCAGTCTTCCTGGAGCACTGTGAACCCAGCCAAGACTGGGTCCCCCGGGGCTCCCACATGGCCACCAGCAGGAGCAAGGACCTCAGGACAGACAGACTGATGTCTGGTCATCCCTTTGGCCATGGCAGTGCCAGCAGGCCACAGCCAACACCAGACTCCACAGGCTGCCCTCAGAAACTTGTCTTGCACATTTGGAGCATTTCATTGCTGATTTCTTCTCCCCTTTCCGCCTGTCCCCAGGGAGCAGGAGTGGGACTTGTACAGAGAGATTATCTTGAAGAGTTTCCACTCTAATTTTGAGCATAATCAAAGGGTGAAGCTCACTTAAGGCTGTCAGTTGTTATGCGGTGATGCTTTACAGACTCAGAACATCCTCATTTAGCGCAGCACGAGTCCTTCCAGCTGCCCCGCTGCACACAGGCAGGCCCCCAGGGGCTCCCAGCTTTAACCTTCTGTGCTGGGGCTGGTCCAAAGCCTATGGAAGGACCTGGCTGGAGTCAGTAGCAAACCTCCAACCTCAGGACCTGGAGGGCAACTGAAAAATTACCAGCCAAGGGAAAGAGTAATTGTGTGCTGGTGACACTGGCTGCCTCTGAAACACCTCTGAGAATACCTCTGGGGAACAGAGCACATGGCATCAGGTTGAACAAAACCTTCATGGAAAATGCTGTGTCCAAAGCTTCTCTGCAATGATATTTTGGCAACGGGTTTAACAAAAGAAAACTCTTTTTTTTTTTTTTTTTTTTCCCCTCCCCCTCCAGGATCAGTCACTGTGAAAAGAAATGTTCACAACTGTGCACAGTAAAACCCACCTCCAGGGCTCCATCCAGTGAGCCACAGCTGATGCCCATGAAGGAAAGGTGCTGTGCATTACCTCGCTTTCATAACCAGAATTAGCTCTACAGTCCTGTAACTTGGCAAGCTTTGAACAAGGAGGAAAGGTCCTGCAGGGGCCTGTAATGAAGGAGCTGGACCTCAGGCACCAGCAGCCCTGAGGGGGTCAATGATGGGGCTCATGGGGTCCTCTGCTGTGCCTGCCCAGCTGATTGGGAATTGTGGCTGTAAAGACCTGCAACCCAAAGTGTCAGCAGTGCTGGTGAGTGGGTTCTTCTCTGGGGAACAGCTTCAGCTGGGGTGTACAGCATTTATTTAATTAGTGGGGTCCCAGGACCCACCTCTGTTGGTGGGAGAGCAATGCTCCAAGCAGAGGCACCCTCCAGGGCTGGGGGCTGTCATGCGGTGACTTCCCTCAGAAAAGGATTTTGCAGACAAGCATGAGAAGAAAGCTGTAAAGGGAGCAAATGAATCTGCTCTGAGAACTTTACAGGGGATATGTGAATGTAACAGCTTGTTACTGGGCTTTGACTTTGCTGGAGTTGAAAAACAACCAAAAAAATCTGCTTGGCTTCAAAGTATCTTTGGAGTAAAATTTCTTGCATCGTAAATTATTCTTAGGGAAACCTTACATCAAAGGGAGGAATCAGTGTTTCTGGCTTGAGCAGGAGAGTGGAATAAATGCCTTTAAAATATTTCCTATCTAAGTTTCAGAGCTTGAGGGAGAATTAATGTTTCTTGGTGAGCTCTGCGATCTTGCCTTACTCAAACTCATCTGGACTTAAGGTTCAAATGGCTGCTCAGAGGTGCCAGCAAGCGCTGAATATCCTGCATTTTGTCAGATCTTTGGGCAAAGGGAGATTGATCCCTCTCCAAAGTGCGACAGGTTCCTTAAAGATGTGTGCTGGGAAGTGACCCTTCTGGGAAGGCTCTGCTGCCTGTAGCTATTACTGTGGGTTGGTGGCCCTGGGGAGGAAGCTTGCTCTGGGTGTAAGGTTCAGCCCCCTGCTGCTGGAAGGGGGGGCCCTGGGTTGTGGTGACACAGTGTAAAGAGCTCACTGGCCTGCAGTGGGGATGTGCCCCTTCCCTGCATGGTGGGGCTCTGCCTGTGGTGTTCCCCCACACCCCAGTAGCAACATGCCCTGCCCATGGCTTGGTGATAGCTCTCAAAAGGAGCCTCTGGACTTTGAAGCACTTCAGGGTGGGGAAGCATGAAGCAGTGAGACTGAAAGGCTTGTTCTTCCTTCCCTCCCTTCTAATAAGAATAGTGAGACCCTGCCAGGAGATGCTAATGCTTTACCCCAGTGCTCTGCCTTTTGGCCTTCCTCGCCAGCTTTCTGTGCATGGAGCAGGGGCAGCAGGAGAGGAAATGGCCTCAAGTCGTGTTTCATTCAGTCTGGGTTTTGATGCTGGTCCTTCATGGCATGTTCTCTTCTGGAGAGACTTCAAGAGGCCACTGAGTCCACCATGAAATGCTGTTTGGTTGGAAAGCCAAGTGGCTGGTGCCTGTACAGACCATGCGTGCTCCCAGCCCATGCCTGAGCAGCATCGCTGTGAAGAACTGAGAATTTGTCACCAAACACAGCAAATCAATAGGATGAACATGGAAAAGGGTCTCCGAGCAGCACAGCTCCAGGACACAAACCTGCCAGGCTGCAGGGCAGCTCAACAAGCACAGCACGAAACCAGAGCTGGGCAAATCCCCCGTGTGTGTGGCCACACAGTGCACGTTGCAGGAGCGCAAACCACTGCCTCTTGTCTCCAGCTCAAATGCAAAAGGCTTAATGAGCACGATGAGAGGGCAAATATTTACAGTGATGAGCTTGAGTAGGCAAATAAACCAGGCTTTTAACAAATGAGGCAAACATTATGCACAGACTCTAATTCAAAGGGAAGTTTGTATTTTGGGTCTGGGCCTCCAAAGCTGCTCTGTTGGTTCGACAAACTTCTGCAAAATGTGTTGTCAGAGAGCATCAGAGATGAGGACATTCAATTAAGTCTGTGCAAACACCCACAGTATTAGCAACCCCAAATTGGGATGGAGAAAGAAAAGGCTTCTCATTAGCTCTGCAGTCACATTAGATTAATTTTTGCCTTGTTGGCAAGCAGAGACCAACTTTCCTGTTCTTGTGCAGCCTAAGTTGTGCATTTCATCAGCCTTGTGCCCTGCAGCATGCAGTAACCACCTCTCCTACCAGCCTTTTGTGGCAAATAACTGCCGCAGAAACTGTAAAAGTCCCTGCAAAGCCTTAAGTAAATGCAACGTTGATCTTTTTATAGACTCTGCAGGTTCAGTGGTAGCAAATGAAGGATGCTGGCAGGGACCAAGCACCTCGCACCCGGCTGAAGCTGTTGCAGCTGCTGGTGGGGTGCGGAGCTGCTGCGTGGCTGCCACAGCCTCCCTGTCTGCAGCAAAATGTTCACAACGGAGGCCCAGCCATCTGCAAACTAAATCACACTGCATCCTGCTCCTGGCATGAGGCAGATGTTTTGGCAATTAAGGAACATGCATCTCGGATGATCCTCTGCCAGGCTGAGACACGGGCTCGTGCTGAGCTGGAGGTGGGAATGGGCTCAGGAAGGAACAGGTCCACTGCCCAGGGTGGCTGCCCTAATGTGCCATCTTTCCTCTTGATGGGGAGGATGAGACACCTTGTGTCCCTGGGACCCCATAGGTCCCATATAGGTCAGCCTGCTGCCCCCAGACCTTTGTTTTCAGAGATGCCACCACCCAAATTCCCTTTACACAGCGTGGTGATGGCAGCAGTGTCACAGTGGGATCTCAGATCTGTGAAAGCTGCCCTAAAATCCTCTGGCTGTTATTTTGGGCTGTCAGCAAGAGAGCTATGGAGGCTTTCTGGCATGGTAGGAGAGCCTGAGCCCAGCAGGGGCAGGCAGAGGTTTGTGGATAGATTTTGGGGCCAAGCCCCAGTTAAGCAGCACTTCAGTGAGAGCCCAGTCGCGGGCTCTCTCCTGCTCCCTGGGTCTTCCCCAGCCATGGGGTCCCCCGGCATCCCTCAGCCCCTGGCTCCCAGCATTGCCTGGAGCATGAGCTATTGATTAGCGGGTATTACCAGCTCATTTAAACAGATGGGCTTTTAGGAGTGAATTAGAGGAAGTGTGGAACTAGAAAAGCATGAAAAATGTATATGATTCCTCAAGCTAATCACAGCAATAATGCATGTTTACTGACAAGGCTTTCTTCGCGTAAAGAGCAACCCCCATTTATCCAATTTATCCATTTATCTGGAAAGCAGATATCACGGTAAACAACGACTTAGAGGCAAGTCCACTGCCATAAATCAGCGTTTTTCTGAGCAGCGAGGAGAACGACAAGCCTCGGCGTAAGAGCTTTGCGCCTTGAATAGAAATTATTCAAAGCTGAAGCCTGAAAGGACACGAGCAGACCTTGCACCTAGTGGGTACTGAATTTTAGTTAGGTATCTTTGTCTGCCATGCCAGCGCCAGCCTCTGAGTTAAAAATATTATCTTCGCTTTGTTTTAAGGGAGGACCGTACTCCAGCTGAGCATCCCTACTGCTTGTAGGAAATGACAGTATATTCTTATTACTTCTCATGATATCCCTCACGATCAAATCACTTCTGATTCTCCTCTCTTGGTTAAACGACTCCAGTGCCTGCGACGCCTCTCTGCATCGCATTGTTCTGGTTAATTATTTTTCCTTGCTGGCAAAATGCTAACAAACAGGGAGCAAGGGAGGGGGTGGGGTGGGGGGGAATTTGATGTGGTTGCAAAAATATTCACTTTCATTGCATGAAAAGTGTCTGCGTGCTTTAACATTTCTAGTTTCAGTAGAGAAAAGCAATTTCTGCTTGTAATTAAATGCTTAGATAGAGTCTGCATCCAAGTTTGCCTTCCATAAACGGGAAAGCAATTAATGGCTTGCATCAATGCTATTTGTCTCCTTCTTCTTGCAGGTCCACCTGACAGGAGAACAGTCTATTATGAGGAAGAGATTCCTGTTTGGGTCAAAAGGATGCAGTTTTTGGAATATGGGTTTCAAGACCAAGCCAGCTACTGATCTATATTGCAGTCTCTATAATATACTGAAAGATTCATTAACAAGAGATGGAAAAGAGAGAACCAGAACTGGAGATGCAATAAAACACCTATTTGTTATCTCAGCAACGTGAAACATCTCAATAGATTGGGTTCCATTAGAAAGAGCAAAACAAAATCTTTCACTCCTTGTCTTTAATGGTGGTGTCTGTTGCTGTTGATGGAGACAGCCAACAGCTTCATCTCCTCATCAATTTTGATTATGAATCCACATCTGGTTGCGGAGTCCAATTTTTGTAAGAAATGTTTGCCCACAGGACAGTGAATGTCAGTCTGGCCTGAGAGCTGTTCCTCACTGACTGTCCTTTGGGTGCTCTTTGCTCCAGATAGCTGTGTACAACCTGTTCATGTTAATTGTGGTGCCATACATCAACCTCTCCCAGCTTCTTTCTGCCACAAGCACTGCACTGCGATGTGACCATGGATGGCCCATGCTTTCTGGGGAGCTTTCTGGCAGCCTTTGAGTCTCTTAAGCTGAACACACGAGAGCATTTAGCGAGCTACATTTCACTATAAAACGTGTTCCTGGGTAGCGTTCACACATAAGCATGTCATTGATGTTCCCAAAGCGCCGGTCTTGCCAGATGTGTAATGGGAAAGCTTCTGCTAATGCTTCGGCTTCCCTCCAGGATGCTGTGTTGGCCTCAGGAGGGGAGCGGCTGAGCACATGTGTGAGCCCTGTCTGCATGTGCTGCCAAGCCACTTGGTGGCCTGTCTTGAAGATGTGCAGATCTGCGTCCCAGGGCATAGGGAAACCTTTCTGAAGATGAGAAAAGCCACTTCCTTGGCTGGGTGACCTGCTGAAAACTTGAAGAGCTGCAGCGAGTGGCTCAGAGCAGCTTCCTGGGGAAGACAAGATCAAAGTAGGTATCAGCAAACCTTCTAGGGCAGGCTCTAGGGCAGCCCCGACTTCCACATCAGGCTGGTGAACTGAAAGGATTTTGGGGTAGAAGTCACTGGAAGAAGCATGGCTAGGACGTGCCACCAGCAGGGAGGGTCTTCTCCCACACAGGACGATGTCCCCGGTGTGCCTGCATCAGGGGCCTGGCTTCACCATGTACGTGTGAGCCATGGACAGCTGAAATTGGGTGGGCTGAGCAGCCTCCAATGTACTGAGCAATGCTTTCCTTCCCCTGCATCCCCTGCAGCTCACGGAGCAACCAGGGTGGGATTTTCTTCCCTGCAGAACAGTCCCTGGAGGGAAGCAGGAGGGGAGGCAGCTCTTGTGTCTCCCTTCACCCCTTCCCAGTTTCCCTCTGTCTCCTCACCCCAGTCCGTGTCGTTTGGCATCCTCAGCTGTCATCCCACCTTGTGCCATCTCCTCCTCCAGATCCCTTCCAGCTCTACCCCACTACTGATCCCCCATTCTTTTGACCTTCCTCTTCTCTTTTGCATCCTGCATTGCTTTTCTCCTCTGCTCACCTCCCATTCTACGAGGATTTGGCTTCCAGTCACCAACAAACCCCAGCAGGAAGGGTGTGAGTGGGCATTTTCAGTAGTTACTGGTTTGGACTAAGTCCGGAGGAATTTCCAAGGTGCCACCCCTGACTTGAGGACTTCAGCTGCTCTGCCAAACTGCGTGGGATTTATTTATTTATTTATTGCCTGGGGGCATGGAAACTCCTCCAGGCTGTAAAATTGTTTAAATGCAATGAGGAGAAAGCAAGTGTTTGCTTACTTCACTTTTCAAGAAAAGCTGAACCCTGTCAGGCAGCCAGCCAAGGGAGCTGCAGCCCAAAGAATTAAAATCTAGCAAAAATTATATGCAGGTTTTTGTAAAGGAGATTGTCAGGAAACTGTAAATAGCAGTATTGGTTCCTGTCCCACATAATAACCAACAATAATAATTGTGTCCCACATATGTGCTTTCATTTGCTTTTTCTCTCTTAGAAACAAGCATTTAAAATAATATATTATGAAGAAACATTCAGAAACTAAGAATTCTGAGTTTATTATTATTATATATTATTCATATAATGACAACACCATAAGTTTGCTCAGCACTGTGCAAAAAGAGGGGAAGATAAAGCCTCTGGCCCAAAGAGACTTCTAAATAAATGGAAATAAGGTTTGGATCTGTGCGAGTGTGTGTGTGTGTGTGTGTGTGTGTGTATAATTTTTAAGTATTACTGAAGAAACTGTAGGGGAAAAATTGAATTATACATCAGCTTATTCACCAACAGGAAAAAAAATGGGCAAGTCTGCATGCTCTTGATAACATTTTAATAATTTACAAACTCAAATTTCACCCTGGGAGTGACTTTCATGAGAAGTAAGAAATCCTGTGTCTGTAACCACAGCTGGAAGTAAGCAGAAAATCATGGCAAATCCTCCACACAGGATGAGGGGGGATGGCTCATGTCAGCCACGGAAATGGGGACCCTCATTGGGGACCTTGCTGGAAGGGGCTGTAGGGATGGGGCAAAGTGCTGCTGTCCCAAGCCCTGTGGTCATGCTTGTGCTGGCCACCTCCATCCTCTCACCCTCCTGGGGCGTGCACGACCTTGATCCGTGTGCAAGGAGCAGAAATTCCAGCACTGTTTCCCTGTTATGAGGACGAGGGCTGATCCACCAACTGCACTGCCCTTGATAAGCCTAAAGGCATCCTCCAACAATCCTCCAAGTAAATGGCTCCTTATAGCCCTCATGTCCTCAAAATGGACAAATTATTAGAGAATCTGTGCTCTGCGCATTCCCTTGGGGTGTTTTCCCCCACTATAAATCCCTCATGCAGCAGGGCTTGGTGCTCAGTGGTGTGAGCAGCATGACCCAGGGCAATGGTAGGGCAGGCTGGCATTCACCCCATCCCAGACCTGCCTCACCTGGTGAGGTTGCCACCAGCCCCTATTGGCATCCAGAAATCCACTGCCAGCAGGGAACAGGGGTGGCAAAAGTGATAACACCATCCTTTATCTTCATACAGGTGATGCTGCAGGGGTGGAGGTGCGAGGGGAGAAGACTGCTGACCTGCATGAACCTCTCTGTGATTATTCTCACTGAAATCCCTCTTCCCCTTGCCTGGCATCCCCTCCTGCCCATTCCCATAGCATCACTGGGATGGTTCCAGGCACAGAGGCTGCACAGTTGCTTGTCTAATGAAAACCATTGTCCCATGCTTTGTTTTCCCAACGGAGCCAGGCAAGCATGGGCTCCCCAGGCAAGCTCACCCACCTCGGCATGTGGACCTCTGTAGCAGGAACCAGGAATACCTCCAGCCTGGGGGGACAGAGGCTGGAAATGAGGGCCAAAAACAGCCATCCATGGCTTTTTGCCCAACAGAGAGCAGTCACATGCAGGGAGAATCAAAGTCATAGCTGGCCCAGATCTATGCTGTGCTAACCGTGAGGTTTCCCTCGTCGTTTATCAGCAACAGCACTATTAACAGTGTCCCTGGGGGCGGTGTGGATTGCGGTATCTCTTCTCACCCTTTGGAAATGCTGCTGCTGGCTGTGTTCACGTCTGACACGGGGCAGCTCACAGAGGCCACCCTGCACCCCCAGCTACCGAGCCCTTGCCCCGTAAGCCCACCGCACCCTGGAAGGTGGCCTTTGGAGACATCCATCCCCCGGTGCCTCCCTCTTTGCTCTGCTCTCCGGGGGTGCCGCTCGGTCGGGGACGAGCAGGACCTGGGCTCTGGAAGCCACTAGATGTCAGGGTTACTCCGTCGCAGCCGCGACACCCTCCAGATGTGGCACAGCTGGCCTGGCAGGGGGGAGACGGGTCCCCTGCGCCCCCACAGGGCACCGAAAGGTGCAGGAGCCGGAGGGCACAGGAGGAGTTAGGAGAAAACCCAGCAGAAGGTGGGAGGAAGAGTTTGTCCCTGTGCGTTCACTCCCTGCCTCCGGGGTGACAGGCAGTGGACGTCCAACCATCGGTGACAGCCACCCCAAATGGTCTAAAGCCTGTCTGCAGAGTCACGAGCATCTTAAAAACGGGCTGCCATGGGTTTCCCACCCAGGAAAGAGCATTTACAGCCAGGATGGGTTTGGGTTAGGTGATGGCTGTGCGTCCAGATCCCCAGCTCTGAGCTGACTGTGACTGTGGGCACTGTAACTGCTCGGTCCCCAGCTGCCTGCCCAGCTCCCTGTCTGGGAACGCGTTCCTCTCCAGCATGACTCAGCCCTTACAATCCCCCTCCTTTCTGCCCATGAGCCCAGCACCAAAATATTGTGTTTTTGGGGGAAAAAAAGACAGAAAAGGTTCAGATTCCACATAGACCCAATGTTTTCTTCAGATTGAAAGCAACGTAAAACATGGCATTTAGGTGAAACTGCACAATTTTCTGAAAAGTGCCAGTTGTTTTATTAGATTTATTCTAATATTTCAAGCTGAGTTCATCTCATAATTAAGGATTATAAAGAAGTCATTTGAATGTATTAGAAACTAAAGGAACTTATTTCATTATAAACAGGAGAGGCACAGCAGTGGCAGCTTGAACGGTTGAGCCTTTTTTCCCCTGCAGAAATCTATTCCCCGGACTGGAGTTAAACAGTGGGTACAGGAATAGCCAAGCCTCAGTAGGTCAGGAGCTCGGATAGTTTCTGACCTTCCTTCTCCCAAGGGTTAGCACCCAGATGCTTTCAAAAATGGTGCAAGACCCTCAGTATTTGTATATTTTCCTGTCCCATTCTAAGACTCACCCTGATCTCTGGAAAAGAGCAGCAAACTTGAAATGTGCAGCATCGTATTGCTTCCCAAACCTTTTCAGCTGTAGCTGTAATAGCCATAGGCTTCTCACTACTCATTTAATGCCTGAGCTTTTTTAATCTTGCAATGTTCTTGAGCTGAATGACTTTGTGGTGAGAAGTCCAACAAACTAATTATGCTGTATATGAAAATTTATTTTCTTTTATCAGTTTGAATTTTCCACCTTTATGGGAAAGTGGGTTATTTATTAGGAAAAAATAACTCAATGGCTTTTTGTAGTTATAGCTTCTAAGATCATCTTCTCACTGAAAGAATCAACAATTAAAGCTGGCTCTGAGTTACATCACTACTTAGTCATGATAGATATGCAATTTCATAGTTTTCATTATAGAAAATAGGCACCAAAGTACATCAATAAACTATATAATATGAAGGAATACTGATAAAAGCATGCTATTAGATTCATTAGTGCTAATCAGAAGGAAAGCATCTATGGCTACTCATTGATAATATTCAGTTAAAAAAAAAAAAAAAGCGTTTTCTTAGGGTGACTGATTTTCAGTGATATGGGATCACTGAAAAGACAGTCTAAAAGCAAATGTCAAACCTGCCTCATTCATTGAGCATTGCCACTAAAGCAAGGAAAAAAAATTTAGATGAGATCATACAATTAGCATTTTTATTATAGATAAGGGCAAGGGAGAGAATATAAAGGCAGCTGATGAGAAAGGGGAAGGAAGAAGGAAGATGCTGAAAGTCTGGATGAACATTTATGTCAGTGGGTAAGGGATGGGCACTGATTGTGACCATGGCCCTGTGTGGTGCCTCGCTTCAGGGGAACAACGTGGGCACGGGGGGTGCAGACGGCAGTGGAGGAGAGCCCTGGGACCCCAGCACCTGGAGAAAAGGGAAGGTCAGGCAAACAGCCCTGATCTGTAGATAGGACTATGGATGTGACAAGGTTTTGTTGGATAGGCTCCAAGTCAACAATCCGTTGCCATTTTAGATTTAGGTACAGCTAATGAATTGGTCATAGAAAATAACTGTGTTGACTAACCATGAGAAGGTCATTTGAGATTGGAGGGGAAGAAAGTAAACGTAGAGCTCTCTGAAAATCACAAGGGCAAACTTGGGGAAACTCAGGTAAATTGCTAGTAACTTGCTGAAAAACTTGGGGGCCTGAAAGTTAGGAGGCAGTCTGGAAGTTGTCCGACAAGTAACCAGGAAAATATGTCTGCAAAAAATTCCAGATATGATGGGATGACTAACCGTCCCTAAAAATACATAAGCAGTAAGCCAAGAACCCACAGAAGGGACAGAAAAGACACTGATCATCAGGGAGAGATGTGACAGAGGTCAGGAAATTTACAGAGAAAATGAAAATTGAGAAATTCAAACTGAACTAGAACTTGCAAAATATATTAAAACCTCTAACAAAAGGCTGTCCCTAGAGCCACAGTCCTTCCTTGTTCTCTCCTTGTGCAGCTAGAGATTGTAGCTAATCTAAGTAGGACCATGCTGAAAATGAATGTGTTTCTAGGGATTATGCTGAAGACTGAAAATGAAGCAGAGCGGGGTTGCAGGACCAGAAACAAACTGGAGGCAGAACGAAACCCTCAGCGCAATGAGGCTGGTGGGATGAGGGTGGGAGAGGGGGTTGAGACACCAGGAACAGCCACCATCCAGAATCCTGAGCCCCTTCCCGTGGTGTTAGAGGTCTCCCAGCAAGGGCTGGAAAGCCAGCAGGAGAGGGCATCATCCAGCAAAGAGCAAAGGCAGCATCTGTGTGTGCAAAAGAGAAAAGCAGCGACTGGAACAACTACAGGCACAATATGTCCTGTCTTTTTGCAAGGACCACAAGGGTCTTCTGGCATTGACCCAGTTCTTGGCCCATCTCTGCCCCCTCTCCTGGCTGCCCTTGGTGTGCTGTCTCGTCGTTCTGCTTGCCCATCACAGCATCACCTCGCCCTGAGCCTGCCACCAGCTGCCACCGCGGCCTCTGGATTTTGAAGCCTGTCGGTCTGCTCACACGGAGAAGGACAGATGTTGGCTGAGGCGAGGCAGCTGATCGAAAAGCACACAGAATTTAGCCAGACTGCAGGATTTTTTTCTGAGGCGTGGACAAATATTGACTGGGGCTCATTCCAACAGCCTCCTTTCTTAATAGATGCTCTAACATTGAACACGAGCGGTGACAAACTGGAGCAATTACTCACCATGTTACTAATCACACCATTTCCCTCCCCCCATTATTGATTTTGGAAACATTGTTTGAAAAGAGAAGGAAAAAAAAAAAGCCTTCATTGCCTGTAATACCTAAATGGAAATTTAATCCCTCTTCCATCTACCACCCCCTCTCTGCATTTATTTTCAAGACACATTTTGATTGTTTTGTTTACTGCTCACTGTGTTTATGATTATTTTAATAGAAAGTGTTATGCGATACATTTTGTATGAAGGTCACTGCTTAGATATTCTCAATAAATGCTTTATTCTAGCAGCGCTGATTCGTAATGAATTCATGCCAGCCTCTTGCAGGGGGTTCTCTCCATTTGCAGACGGGGGTCCGGTTGTAATCCGACATTAGCAATGTGCTGAATAAATAACATTATCTGCTGCAGCATTTAGCAGTTGCTGCAAATAGCGTAAAGGCCACTGTGAAGTTGCTCAGGCCTATCATTTCACCCAGAGGTTAATATACTGTCAATAAGCAGGGACACAAATGATGCTGGAGCAGTTGGCTCACCAGCAGCCTGGGATGAGGCAAATGGAAGATTTCGTCTCTTCTCCAGCTGCATAAAAGCTTCTGCATGCCTCAGGCGCTCCCCTCCGCTCACTGCCAAGCTCCCAATGAGCTCCAAGACGCCGGACCTCACTAACAGAGGATCCAATCTGCTTTTCTTAAGTGCTCTTTTCTCCCCAGAGGATGGCTCTCGGCCTGTTGAATCATCCATGGTTGCTTGTCTTCTGACACAAACGCCTCGTGAGTGACGACCACTGCCTCGTCAGGGGTGATGCCAGGGCTGGAGGAGCTGGAAGCTGCTGGAGGGAAGCATGTCGTGCCACAGGCGGTGATGCTTGGTGAAGGCAGGGTCCCACACGTCTTTTTTCCCTGCTCCGTATTCATGAGATGGGACTTGGTTCATTCCTTTGACCTGCTCTTGACCACCTCTTGGCCATCAGGTCCCCCTCACAGCTTCATGCAGCGATGAATGCCTGAATGACACTTGAAGCAAGAGGTGTTTCATGAGCTGCAAGAGACATGACTTGGCAGGAATACTTCTGTGTGCTGGAAATATGAGGCTACCTCCACCGGCATGCACATGCACAAGGTGTAATAACCACCAAAGAGCAGCTATTTCTGAGACATGAAGGTAATGGCTGGTAAAAAAGGATCTAACCCACCTCCATAGAGTTTTAGTGGATTTTGTGAGGACCTGGACCAAGCAGAGAAAAGGAGAAAGCCTACATGTATAGCAGCACAATCCTCTCACTAGACCTGGGCAGATTGCATTCTGTTTGGGTGAAGGATCGGTTTCAGCATGACCCAGATGCTATTGTCTGCCTGTAGCTTCTCTCTGTTCATGTCTTCTCCTTCAGGAGCTTGTCCCCGCTGCCTTTGACTCCACATGGAGTTAGTGGTCTCCATACCTTTCAGCATGGGCAGCATACAGGGGAAACCTTGCCCTGCTATTTGTCTCAACCAGCTTCTGCTCACTTCTTTTGTTATCTTCTTATTCTTGCATGGGAAAAGAGGGTTTTCCAGGTATACTGGTAGATTTGTGGCTCATGTTGCTGTGGAAAACTTTGTGCAGCCTTTTCTCTGCTCCAGCACAGCTTTCTTGCTTGTTCCTCCAGATATGCAATGGGAAGGGTCCTGCTGGCAGCTCTCACAGGTGTGTACAGTTTTGATTCCTGCTTGAAAGGGCTGGATCCAAACTGCATTTGGAAACTTTGGGGTGTTTCTTTCTTTCTCTCTTTCTTCCTTCCTAGGAACTGGACACTGAAGGGCTCTGGGCTTTGTTCCCATCTCCTGGTTATGATTAGATGCTCTGTAGCTCAGCACTGGCAAAGGAAGGGATCCCTCCAGCTCTCTCCCCAGCTATTATTGTTTGGTTTAGAAAGGTCTGGGACCCATTAGTGTGAGGGGAAAAAAAATCACAGATAATAATAATAATAATAATAAAACAGCTTATAATGATTTTTATGCAGTCTGGCTTCTCTTTCAGCAAAACACAAGCAAAAGTATTTTTCCAAAAGTTCCTGGAGAACAGAGACATAAATACTTTACTTCACTATATAGACTACGTGCTTTCATCTCAATACATCATGAAGCGCCATATTTATCTCTGCATTCATTAGCTTTTATCCCCACCACCTACTAATACCTGGAGCCATACCTGGACTGCATTTTTGCCAGTTTAGTAATCTTTTTGTTATTCTGTCCCATAGTTCTGTGCTATATTTTGTGATTTGTTTTCTCCAAAAAGGACTTTTTAATTTCAATACGCAGCAACACAGCCTTGGAAATGTAAGTGGGCTTTACAACCAAAGGGAAAAGGATCTGGAAAAAGAAACCCCTGACTTATCATAGCCATAGAAGATACGTCTGCGAGGCAATCCAGGAAGGCTGGCAGATATCAGTGGTACTTCCCTGGACCAAGGAAACTGTGTACATAGGAATGATCAGGAAAGAAAAGCCATTCCAAGGACTCTTCAGAAACTCCATCTGCCAAAATCAGCACTACTTTTCTAAATAAACAATAGAATCACTTAGAATTAAAACGTATCTGCCATATGGCCCTGATCTATCATGTTTGGGGTAGAGAGGAGAAAAGAGGAACCCAGCACTCATGTCCAGGGAGGTCCCTCTTCCACCTAACTTCACCAAGGGGTGAGAAGATGCTCTGCCAGCCTCAGCGTGCCATCTTGGGTGAGGCCTCTTATTGCAGTGCCTCCATTTTCCTCATCTAAAATGAAATAATAAATTAGCCGTGCTTCCTCAGCCTTTATAAATGCTTTGAACTAGGAGCTGTCACCTAAAGGGTGAAGAAGAAAGGGTGAAACCCTTCCTAGCCCAGACTGGAAGGCAACTTTGTCTGGAGCTGGTGGTGAGGACAGGCTGACTCCAGCTCTGGATCATTCCCAGGAAGGAGAACCACCTCATGATGTGAAGCTTAAGGAACTCAACTTAGCACTATGAAGTGAGAAGAAAAGTTGGGTCCATTAGAGTATGCAGTGTGCTTGCTCAAGGTTTTCTCTGCCTTGCCATAAAACTAAAAATGTGTTGATAACATCCTGCTCCCTTCTGTCCTTGTCTGTATCAGATATCTTCTGTCTTTAGGTTCAAAACATTAGCCATAATTCATATTTTGGCCTGATCTAGATACCTGGGTGACCTTTAACAGCCTGTGATATATAGAAAAGCAGATTATATGTTCTTTCATTTCATAGGAGGGATCAATAAAAATGAGATTAAGAAAAAATACAGTTTCATTCGTGTTAAACAAATTCTGACAATGGTTTCTTTGAGAAACCCTACACTTCCAGGGCTCGGAGCAAGGATTTGAGAATTGGCAGGGAGTCACCCTGCTGTCACAGATGTGTCTTTTACAGACCTGCAAAGCATCTGCCCAGACCTGTCCAGCCTATAAACCTCTAAGGATCTTCCTTCACATGGGCTTGGCGCCTGCTGAGGCCTCCAGGAGCAAGCCTGAAAGCACCGGAGCGATGAGGACTGCTGCTGCAGCCCTGGCTCTCTCTGAGGGCTCTCTCCTAACACTGGGGTTTCTTTTTAACCTCTTACTAGTGTTGCATTTCCTTGCAGCCTTCTCATCAGCACAGCTTCTCTTGGTAAACCTCAGCTGGCCAGGGCAACTCTCCCCCATTTCCATCGGTGGAGTTTTCACCTGTAATTTGTGTCTGGAGAGCAGAAGTCTCACTGCCAAGCCCCAGAGAGGCACAACCCCTGCAGTAGCATGGGGGGACAGATAAGAAAGGCCACAAGTGTGCAGGTCCAGCTCCAGGCATTACAGGTGTCACAGATGGTGTGGCTGGTGTCACCATGCCTGGGGCAGGGACACACACTGGTGTGCTGCTGTCCTTCTCCAGGTGCCCATGTCTTCATCTGAGCCATGTAGTGCTGTGTCACACTCAGCCCTCCTGCATCAGGTGGGATCAGGGGAGCGTCTGCCTTCACTTCAGGCACACTCTGACAGCTGGCAGGGAAATGTTTGCTGTATTCTGCAGGCAGAGTCTGAGAGGCTGCACGATGTGCTAGGAACACACTGCACACAGCATTTTGTCTCCGGTGTGAAATCCACTCTCCCAGGCAGCCTCCTGCTGCATTTCAGACGTGATTTGCTTCCCAGCCTGCAGAAACCAAGCAAGTCAAAGCAGCTCATGCTCAGTGGAGCCTCAGAAGGGAAACCAAACCAAGCTCATCGTGCAAGGCCTCGTGATGCTAAAGAAATAATGAATCACAGAGCCTTCTTTGAGGATAAAGCCGTTGGCTCATAATCCCTCGTGGTGTCTCCTGCCGTCCTCCAGACGGATGAGCATGGCAGCAAAGCTCGCAGCCTCCACATCTGTCCGTCTCCACCGACGTGCCTCCTTGGTAAGGACGATCATTCCTGCTGCGGGGGGAGCAGCTGTGCTCCCAGTGCCAGCTCTGCCATCGTGTGCTTCCACAAATAAAGCAAGCGATTATCTCATTTGTTTGGTTTCCCTCTCGGGTAGATGTATTTGTTCTGTATCCCCCAAAGACTCAAGAGTTTGCAGATGCACCTGCAAAGGCAAACAGAGTTTGCCCTGACTCCTGGGTGAGCCTGAGCAATGTTGGCTGGATAATAGGGCTTCAGGAGAGGTTTTGCTCAGCCTTCTTTGTCATTGACACGTGGCAAGAGCAGTATGTGATTGAGGAGGCAAGCACTGCAGGTAGAAACCTCTCGCTGCTCTTGCTTGTTCCTACCAGCTGTCCCTGGGAAGGTCTTCAGCTGGACACAAAAGGGCTAATTGCTAGGCACTGATCAGGGAGCAGGGTCTGAAAATGGAAAAGCCAGGCTTTATTGAGAAGGTGACAAATTTTCCTGGTAATGAATGTAAAAGGCATTAAGTGCTTAGCCTTTTGTTTGGGGCAAAGTGTAACTGGAAAGGCCCCTTAGTGTCAACAGACAAAATGCTGCAGAGGGCTTAGCTTGCCCTTTAGGGAGTTCTGCTAGGGGGTAGAAAGAGCAGAAGGTTGGTCACATCACTTGAAACTGTAGCTGTATTTTACTTACACAAATGATGCACAAATCTGCATTGTCTTATGCATGAATCTCTCATGTTTCTTATGAAAGGTCTTCTTTCTTAAGCACTTGCAAAAATTAAAAGCAGAGAATCAAGGCATTTGTAGATTTTGTTCTAAAAGAGGTTTTAATCCAGACGAGAGAGAGATCCATCCTCCTTTGAAAATAAAAGGAAGCACATAAAAGACTTGAACTGTTCAGGAAAATGTTTAGATTTAATAATAATTAGTCCAAGGCATGAAAAAAGAACTTAATGCTGTTTAAACTTGGAGGCAGAGCTAACTCTTTTCTAAGACTGGTGTCACTCTGAACTCCCATTATCTGGTCCCAGCTATTACAGGAGGATGGAGGCCTACTAAGACGTAGAGTTATATGTATTCAGGCTGTCCCTAGTAATTTACGCAAGGCTTATTATCACCGACATACCCCTGACAGGAGGCAGCCAGGAGCCTTCGCAGGATGGAGAAGTTGCTCCCTATCAAGCCAAGTGATTGACAATTTTCCTCATTAGTCCTCCCATCTCTCAGAAGGCTTCGTGCCATTGCACACCTCTCTCTGCCCACTTCATTTTCTCCAGAAATGTAAGAAAGCCACAGACTGGTTGCAGGCTGCAGGATCCACCTGCTGTTTCTGTGTTATCCTCCTGAACAAGCGCAAGCTGTGAGCTGGAAGTGACAAAGCACAAAGCAATTTAGGGTGGGAGTAACAGAATCATCTTTGATCCCCGACACCCACATGGGAAGATGTTGATCTGGCCCTAAGACACAAAGTACATTCTTTCTTGAGCTAGTTCCCATTTAATTGTTAAACTGAGGTTAAGAGGTTAAGCACTGGCAGGAGACAGCAGGTCAGTGGGTGCCAGTGCATGAAGGCAAGAGGACTCTGAGAGGCACTGAAGATGAGAAGGGGGCACTGACACCTGCAGGGAGGGATGTGCACATCAGGCTCCCAGCTTTCCGGTGTGTGCTCCAGCTGCTGCAGCAATTTCTGGAAAGGTGAGCTACCAAAAACCTAAGGCCTGTATTGCCCCACGATGTCCCAGCATGTCCTGTGGCCGAAGAGCTCCAAAGCTCCTGGCAGACACCGGTTCCCAGGCTCTTTTCTGAGGGCCAGCTCCAGCCCTGGCTTCAGCTCAACCCATGCTCCGCAGCAAACCACTGCTCTCACCGTGGATTTTCCCCATTCTAACTTGTCACTCCGTTTGACAGTTTGACGTTATCTTCATAGCATTCATGGTCGATTACATTCTCTGTAGATTTAAATAAACTTGCCAAATCCTAATTGTTCCTGGTTTAACGCCTGTATGTGCTGCTTTGCCTGCAGGGTACATAACACATGATATACTGAAATCAGCATTTAGAGTCAATGTTAGGCTATTTCAATGTAAGCTATATAATCATAAATTTTGTATTGTTAGAAGTGAACATATGCAAGTATATTCGTATTTCATATCCTGCACTTCAAGTCATGACATTTGCCATCATTTCAATTAAGTCTATTAAAAGAAAATCCGTGTGAGCAGTGTTTCTTTACAAGAGCCCATCAATGAAAGGGAAGGGTACAGGAAATCAAAATCCATCATCCTGTCCACAAGAATGACAAAACAAACAAGAGAAGGAGAGGGAAACGAGTCTCTTATTTACAGGATTCTGCCCCGGAGAAATGAACGGATTAAGTTTATCAATGACTACAGCTTCTGCTATGTGGCTCTAAAGGAGATTGTGCAGATAACTGGAAATGTGGTGTAGTTCTTCAGGAAGACTCATCCTAAGACCTTCAATTATCTTTTGAAAGTTATTTGCAGAGTTAAAAAGTGCATAAAACATGAGGACTGTCCTGTGAAGACTGCAATGTCTGGCAGCGACGAAGCTCCATGCCCCCCTTACGTCCCCCCTTGGCATTCTGCCTGGATTCACTAGACAGCCACGTCTTTTCTCCCACTGCCAAGACCTTCATCTTCCTCTCCACTGAATGCGCCTTCAGGTGGGCTCCCACCCTCCTCTCTGTGATTTCAGGGAGGGCTGGCCAGCGCTCCAGGTTAGTCTGAATGCTCACAACCCTCCTCTGCATGATTTCCTGCAGATTCTGGCCCTGGGCCCAGAGAGGCTCATTTCTCCTGGCTTTTTTGGGAATGCTCTTCCCCCTGAGCGAGGGCTGGAGGAGCTGTCTCTGTGTGCCCCAACCCAGCTCTGAGGGATTAGGGTGAGGGAGTGATGCTCAGCTGATCCCCAGCTCAGCTCCGAGCCAATTTGGGGTAAAGTCTGCAGGCAGAGGAGGGACTCGGATGGAGGGGTTTGGCTGCTCAGAGGTGCCTAGGGTCACTTGAAGGGTGTTCATCTGGGGTACCCACCCCTGGCTGCTGAAAGCCACTCAAAGAAGGCACGTGTCCATTGTAAGACCTGTCTGCTATTTCCCAGCCCTGTGTGGAGGACATCTCAGATACATTCAGGTACCTCCAGCAGCACCACCAGACCTGGCTGATGACAGAACATCGAAGGCAGGCATTCTTCCTCATGTCCGCACTGCTTTTGCACCAAGAACCGAGTGCTCAGCCGACATTCACGGGAGGTTTCAGTGAGCACCCACAACAGTTCAGGCTCTGTGCCCAGGTGGGCACAAAGGCCCCTGCTGTGCTCACACACCTTGCTGGAGCACTCTGCCTCCCCGTGCCCTTCCAGCAATAGCTGCTTGTCCTCTGCTTGCCCACCTTTTTACAAGAATTCCAGCTACACGCACTCCCGAGTCATTGAAATACAGCAAGAGACATTTACAAAGATGGAAGCGGGAGCAGAAATGCAGTTGGTGCTGAAGTGTTTGTGCGGTGGCGCAGAGCCAAAGGCAATTAGCAAGCAACATGAATCTTTCCTGCTCGCCACTCAACCATGTGCAAATGGCACTTCTTGTCCTGTGGGTTAAGGAATGGCAGTTTAGTCTGTCAAGTCGTGCTAAAGTTTGCTGATTGAAGGGGTTTGGGGCTGCACTATTACAAAAACTATGTTTTAAAAAAATGCTCTTAATCCCTATTTTATGAGGCACACACAAAAAAAAGGCAAAGCCATTTCTTTTTGGAGAAGTAGCAGAATCAGCAGCTAGCGACAGGAACACATTTGTACCCTCCACTTTGAACAAAGTCAAATTGGAAACTACAAATAAAGGTGTTTATGAACTTGTGCGGGCTCCTATGAGTGATCTTGGGCTTTCACCAGAACCAGAATAAAGGCTCAACGAGGTATTGATTTCCTCTCCTGCCCCCAGCCCCATTTCTTTCTCTCTTGATGCCTTTTTTTTTTTTTTTTTAAAAAACTTCTCTAACCTAGTGATGTGGTTTTACTTTGCGACTTGTCCAAGATGCTTTGCTCTCAGAGACGCCATGTCCTGTGGTGGGCGGCCAAGGGCTCAGCTCCAAACGCAAGACGGGAACTGCACACGGAGAACTTACTTCTAATTGCAGAGGAGAGAAGCTATTATGCTGGGGCCTTTGCTTGTTTAATAGACTCCAGCCGATATCACCCTCTTAATGTATTCATAAAACACTTACAGTCTGTGTGACCCATTGATCTCAGCAGTGCGGGACGAGGTGCTGAATTGGACCCGTTAAATTAACTGCGGCTATCCTCCAGGTACTCAGAGATTCACTTTCTCTCTGGGAAGAAGCTGGACGTGTACTCTTTGTGCTTGGGAAAAGGAACCCTATGCAATATTTTGGAGACCCACCTCCTCCCCCTGCCCTCCACAGGCCTCCCCTGGCCTATTGCTCTCTGGTTTGGGGGCACTTTTCCCCCCGAACCCAGCACCCCTCATCTGTCCCACCACAGGCAGGCGTGTGGGCACTCAGCCCCCTGTGTTCCTTTGCTTTTCACGGTAGCAAAGCTTATGGGATCCTTCTTTCTATAAGAACTTGTTAATCTCTTGGCCAGTTTTGACCAAAGAAAGTCTCTAAAAAACTAAAACTCCTACAGATGTCAGCGGTGGAGGAGGCAGAGGGGCGTGTGAGAGATGCCCTCGCAGGCAGCAGAGTTGTAATGGATCCGGCAGGTTGCTCAGCCCTCACCTCTCACCCCAGAGCAGCGCAGCCCGTTCAGACATGGATGAGATGCAGAAGCCACTTCAGGAGTAACCCTGTTTTTTTACTCAAGTCATTGCCATGCTCAACAGGCAAATACACCCTAAAATGCTTAGAAAAAGATCCACAGGAAATCAGCAAGCAAACGGGAAAGCAGAACACCCAGGAAATAAAGTATTTTAATGTTTGGGACTTCTCAAGCTACCTACTAGTTTTCTCCATGCTTTATAACATGGCAATGAGCACCACGGAGAAATGAATCACCAGCTTGTGAAACAGATCAGCAGAGGAAGAGGAGTCATTTTATCTGTTCCTATCCTCTGAAGGTTAATTTCCGTGTGCTGCTTTGCTTTAATTGTTTGCTTGAGCCTGCTGATAGATCTGTCTCCCCTCCAGGCTCCCCTGGCAGGTTTAAACACTTCCCCTAACTTTGGGTGACAAAAGCTGCTCACGGTGGTGGGGGACAGTGAGGGGACAAGCAGAGACTTGGTTTTGGTTCTGCATCAGCCTCACACTGCGGGTGCTGTCTGCAAGGCCTTTGTGCTGGGGGGCACAGCATCATCCCAAAGGGCCTCATGGCTGCTCCCCCGGCTGTTCCTCTGCTCTGGGGGGGTCCGGAGCTGGCTTGGAGGCAGCAGCCACAGTAAAGTGCTTCCATTTGGGCTTTTTTTGAGGCTTACAGGAGCTTCTTTTCAGGCTTTTTGTGACAAACGACAATGTTTTCATGTAAAGTGAAAGTCAAAATTAAACTAAGACAAATTCAAACCCAAATGTTTTTACCTCATGGAAATGAAACATTTTGAAACTGTCAAAACAAACCGAGAGAGTTGAAACAATCTGTTTTGATACTTCCCAGTCAAAATCAACACGTTTCCTTCAAAATGTTTTGATTTCAGTCCGACTGCATTTTCCCATGGGGGAAAAAACCGCAACGTTCATCTGAAGTGTTTTCGACCAGCTTTAGCATTGAATTTATTACAACAAGCTCGTGGCTGGTCTAGAGGGCTGGCGAGGGAGCAACGTGTACCATGGGGTTAGATATTGAAAATGCCTCCAGTACTGCTGTGCTGTGCTGGAACAGGAGGGAGAGCTGTGGGGAGGCGGTGGCAGCACAGCCTTTTTGGAGGAGAGTGTTGTCCTGCGGAAGTCACTGCATGCTGCCCAGGGTGACGTGATGTTTGGGTGGTGGGAATCAGAGCAGGAACTTGCTCTGGAGAGGCCAGTGGGCTGGAAATCAGTCTGAGGGCTTCAGGTGGGGTCCCGAGCCGCAGGAGAGCAGACCCCAAGCCCTGCCACAACTTCATGTTGTTTTCAAGCTGCATCAGCGCTCTGCCCCGGCTGCTCCACTCTGACCACCCGGGAACAAAAGACAAAGCTTTCTCTGCTTTTCTTTTAACTCTGCTTTCTGACAGACCAGATGCCTCCGATCCCAGCTTCTTGGCACGTGGAGGGCTAATGTACACGGAGACAGACATGTACTTCATGACATTTCTGCACTGTTATTATCTCTTGATCTACTGATTGCATAAAACAGATAATTCCTTTTTTGTGTGCTCTGCTTACCCAGGGTCACCCACATTCCCCTCAGGAAAGAGAATTTCACCGTAGCACTCAGCACACAGCGATGGCCGAGCTGCTCCGGGGTCACAGAATTAAACCATCTTCTTGCGGTGGCATAAGAGGAACATTACTGCCTCTGCAGCAAGGTCAGATCTTTTTCCTGTGTTAATTAATCAGCAAAATTAAATAGTTTGTTCAGTTAATATTCGTTCCTGGGAAACGGAGTCACTTATTAAATTGAAGCACAGAGCCAGGTGGAGTATGACATGCACCACGGAGACCTGTCTGTATCTTTCAAGCTTGCCCTTGGGCACCGTCCTGGCTGTTTCAGCCAGGCATTTCCCTTTGATGAGGTGGATATTTCTGCTCCACGGCACCAGAGGAAGAGGAATTAGCCTTTAAGCTCTCCCCCATGGAAGTCTGCAGAGGGACCTCTATGGACTTTAGCAGGTTTTGAATTGTGGTCTAGGAGCCACTGGTCACCAGAACTGATGGATTTAGGTTTGGCAAGCACACAGGTTCACCCTGACACAGGGCAGGGACCAGCTCTAGGAGCTAGGAGCAGGTCTCAGTCATGCCATGGGGCTGGGATGCCTTGGGCTGGACAGGGAAAACCTCTGCCAGGAACTCAGATAGTCCTTAGTGTTGGCACAGTCTACAACAGAATCATCTTTTCTAGATGTAGAGCTTAGGGATATGGTTTAGTGGGGACTGTTTGTGTTAGGTTAGAGGTTGGACTTGATGATCTTGAGGTCTCTTCCAACCTAGAAATTCTGTGATTCTGTGATTCTGTAAAAAGAGGGTGAAAAAAACAAACAACACAAACAAAACAAAACAAAAAAAAACAAACAAACAAACGCCTCCCATTTGGTTATATTACTTCCTCCCTGAGCTCCACGAGCTCTGTCAACTTACTCCACCAAGTACCAAGGGAGAGAAGCTTCCCTAGAAGCACATTTACCAAAGACATGTAAGCCAGGCTTGATGAAGTGACACCAGGAGACTTGCTGGTGACCTGGATGGGCTTTGGGCCTCAGTTTGCCCTATGGACAAGGGGAAGACCTGTTGTGCTCCTCGGGTTCAGCTGCTGTGGTTCAGCATCCTCCAAACCCCGGTAGCTGCCCCAGACTGGTTAACACCTTCATCATCAGAGCATGGCAAACATGTGGGGACCCAGACCCTGTATGCTAGGAAGAAGTTTGGCTCTGAGAAGCTATTGGTGCTGGAGATTTCTTTTTGTTGGCTTTCAGGAAAGCCCAGGGTAAATCTGATTAGATGCAAAAGTAAAGAAAACAGAGGCAGAGAGGTCTTTCCTGCATGATGTGTGCCAGTGATTTCCACCTCAAGGCTTAAGCCACAGCAAGATCCAGCTCCTGCCACTAGCCTGGCTCTGTGCAGCAACCCAGACTGCAAAGCAACATGCTCCTTCTGCAAACCTACAGAAACACCTGTGTGAGAAAGCACCACATTTTCACAGCACTCTGTCAGAGCACAGCTGCATTCAAAAGGCCCAAGAAATAATGTCTGGGGCTCTGGGCCGGAAAAAAAAAAAAAAAAAAAAAAAAAAAAAAAAAAAAAAAAAAAAAAAAGGAAAAAAAAAAAAAAAAAAAAAAAGAAAAAAAGAAAAAGCCATGGTCCAGTGCAGCAGAGAGAGAGGGAGAGGAACCAGCTGGGTGAGAGGACTTCTCTGGGACAAGCCCGGCCCTAAGCAAGCCTTCCTGAGACCTTCTGAGCCTTCTCTCTGTAGCCTTAGGTATGTGAATCACCTCCAAAGACCAACTCTGATATCGCCAGGGTATTATAACTCAACTCTGAAAGACACAGCAAAGGCATAGGTGTGTCTTGACACAGCCAGCTGTAAAGCCTTTCTGGAGCAGAAAACTCTGGGAGGCAGAACCAAATGGATCGGTCCCTCTTGTGTCCCCAGGATCATGCTGCAGCCTTCACTGCTTTCCTTCTCCTTCTGTTTTCCCCCAAACTAACATTCTTAGCAATCCTTCCTCCCCTCAAAAACCTCCAGGTCTGGTTTATTTAATTTCAAAACAGAAAATATCCGCAAGAATGCCGATTTGTCCATTTAGCTGAATTTCATTTAACCTCTTGTACACAAATAACAAGATCGTTTACAGTACGAGGTGTGGTGGATTATTCAGTGGCTGGCTTTGAAATGAACTCTTGATGTTTCAGATAGGGTCTCTTTTGTTGGAAAATTTCAGCTGTTCTTCAGTGATTTAAGTCTCCTTCCTCTGATGCACTGCAAGGTTACTGTATAATCCACTGCATACTTCAGAGTTAGATAACAATTATTGGCAGATATAAATAGACGTTTTCATGAGCAATATTGTTTAGTATGCTAAATGTTGCTTTAATTTGCTGGTTCAATTTAAAGTGAATTCCTGTCATGCACAGAACAAAATAGATCAATTATATTACTACTAATTATTGTTATTATTTTAAACTGTGCTTCTCAAGCAGATTTAACAAATTTGTCAATCCAGCTTGTTCACCTTCTTGAAACTGAACCTGGCAGTCTTGCATGCAAATTACCCTAGATTTTCAATGAGCAACAATGATAATTGCAACTGTTTTGTAATTATCTCACCCTAGACAGTCTCAATTTATCACATCTAGGCCTAAAGGCTCCAATGTCTTCATGTTCCAAAAGTGTTGATATATAGTCCTATACATTAAGAATAAAAAATTGCATGTTGCAGCAATCCTTATTGTCAGAGTCAGAATAAATAGGAAAAAATGTTAGTATTTTGGAAGAAAACATATCTACAAATCGGTCAGAAATTTCTTGCTGGAAAAGCAAACTTTTTCAGCACTATTTTGAGGCAAGGTGTTAAAATTAGCATCAAGTATCTTCTTTTTCTGCCCAGCTCTGATAAATAGCCTTTGATATATATATGCTTCTCATACCAAAATAGAAGTTCAAACCCCATAAACTATGTGACATCTCTCCTGCCTACCTATAACTGCATCTTTTCTCCATCAGGGTATCTTTATCAGAAGGTCATAAATCACAGCCACTCACATTATGGAGTGCTGATTCTCACAGGGCTCTGCTAAGGCAGGTTGCATCTTAAGTTATTCATTTTTGTAATTCACCGCTGCATTATTTACTCATTTTTTGCTACAATAATCCATCTGAGATCAAATATCTGTGCATATAAACCAGCCTCAATATTGAAAAAAATAAATGGCAATAATGGAAAAAATAATGGTAATAATAAAGTAAAAGTAAATGGAGTAATGGTAAGGGGTGGACAGAAATTTTATGTTTATGAAGGATTTTTAGGTCTCTGGCTGTTTTCATTTGGACTTGGACTGAAGCTAGGCTTGCAAGCCATGAGGAGGCTGAGGAGGTAAGAAGCAAAAGAGGAGTGAAAAGCAGAGGCTGTTCAGGCGTGGGAGGTGGAGAAGAGCACACACCCTGCCAGGGTAAACGTGAAACCCTCAGACAGATGGGACAGGCGTGGTAGGAGTATGAAAACCGAAACCACAGGCCTTTCCAAACACAGCAGACACAGGAAGCCTGCAGAGACAAGCAGGGGCAATCAAGGAAAAGGGAAAAAGAGAAACAGATTGTTTTGTTCGTTGTCCGCAAGCAACACATCTCCAGAAGCCCCAGTGCTGTGCTGCTGCCAAAGGCACAACGCAGAGCCTGGGTCCTGGGGGGTGCAGGCCCTAAAGTCTTCACAGCAAGCCTGGGGGCAACCCAGGGAAACACAGAGCAGTGAGGCTGGCCTTTGGGTTCATCGGCAGAAAACTTGGTTAGGGAAAGAGCTAGCACCTCTGGAAAAATGAAATGTTCTAGGGAAGTGTCCCCAGCTTTCATAACCGGCCCTCACGTCCCACAGGTCTGTGAGGATACAAAGAGCAGCCCACTGGTGGGCTGGCCTGCGGCTCCCTGAGGCTTTGTGCCTGCACCCAAATGCTGCAGTACCACCATCCACAGGGAAACAACGGGCAGGGGCAAGCCAGGGGTATCCAGAGCAGGGCCAGCCATGACCCCAGGCAGACCTCCTGCCAGTGGTGTGCCCCAAAGGAGGCTCTCCCCTAACATGCTGCAGCAGCAGCTCCATGTAGTGACTGCACTCAAATGTGTTACACCTGCACATTGATAAAACCCCCATAAAGGGTGCCCTGGAAGGAAGGGGAAGCTGCTCTGCCATGCAGCTAGTCTGGCTCCATGACCTGTTTTACAATACCAAAATATTTGGCTTCATTGTGTCCTCAGCCTACAGTGAAGAGCTGCGGCTGAGCCAGAAAAGGGGCTCCCAGGGCTGTGGTAAAATGGCAGCTGGCATTCAGTGCTGCTGAGAGCAAAGTAAGACACATAGGGGGAAAATAACCTGGCTCTACCCTCACCGTGAAAGGAACTAAATTAGCTATTACCTCTGAAACGAGATCTCAGAGCAGTTGTCTGCGGCTGACAGCCCAGCAGGCTGCAGTGGCCAGCAAATGGCTATAGCCACGGGGCTGATAGGAAAAGAAGAAAGGACAAAATAGAGAGTGCAGTGCTCCTGCATTGTGCCACGGGCTCTTCCATCTAGGACATTGTGCCTCTTGGAAGGAAATTACAGCAACCCAAAATTCGGAGAGAGTAGCAATAGCAATGCAGGAGGGAAGCAGCATCTGCCCATGGCTGTGACATCGTGAGCGATGCGAGGGGATCGTCCCCCACCTCACAAACTCATAAGGTGGTGGTGGGGGGTGCTTCTGCCTTCCACCTCCCTCCCCTCACCATCAGTTTTTATCCGAAATTTCCCCAATCCCTCTGTAAGTGTGCATCCTTAAGACGTGAACAGCCTTCATCTCTCGTTTGAGGGCATAGTCCTGGGCGTTGCAAGTGGATTTTATGTGTGCATTCAGAGAGTACACAGCCCAGTTGTGCCCATGGTGTGATACAGACCGAGCTGAGGGTGACATGAACCCTCGGGAGCAGCAGAAGCAAGCGACACAGCCCAGCACTGCCACTGCTGAGAGCCGGCGCTCGGCACGCGGCCAGCCAGAGCAATGGGATGCAGAGGACTGAGCACAGGATGAGTGTACGCTGTGTTTCGCTACAGCAGATTGCCAATTTTACACATCTCCATATCTCAAAACCCATGTAATGAAGAGAAGGCGTTTAAAGCAACAAAAAAAAAATACAGGAAATGTAATAAATGCAAAAAGAGAATTATGTGGAAAATGCATTGAAGGAATGTGTTCCTCGCTGTTGAGATGCTTGCAGTCGCCTTGCTTCATGAATATTTAGAAACAAGAAGTTTGGCTCCAAATGTCAGTCTAAATGTACACAGTTTTCCTTGTTATAAATATTACATTTTATTCCAAGACAGCAGAATGCAGAAAAGTAGCAGATAAGACCTTGAAAGCCCCCTTCTCTTGCTCCTTGAAATTGGTTCATTTGGACTGTAAATTCTTCTGCACTATGTGATAAAGATACTTTGCTTTCATCTTCATTTGAGGTTGCCAAATCCGAATGATAGGTTGACCTGAAAAATAAAAGGGGTACTGTTGTAAATATTTCATACTCTTTCTCTTTCTAGAGTCAAGACCAACAACTGTTAGTGCTGATGTGAAGTGAAATACAGGGACTGCTAGTATCAGAGATGCTATCATGTGTGAGAAGAGCTCGTTTGATTGGCATCTGGCAGATGAAGATTTTGCCACTGGAAACAAATGCTCTTTGAGAACAAAATACACCCAATACGTGGCAGAATTGTAAATCAGATGTGAAATAATGACATGGTATTGGTCCCCTTGCCCTGCTCCTGGAGAGTAAATTTGGGGCTTTCTCCTTCCTAAAGAGAATCAGCATGTTTGGGCAAGGGTTTCATCCAGCTGAGGGGTCTTTGGCGGCCTTGAGTGGAGGAGAACTTGGCATTTCGATGGGCAAGTCCCATCGCTAACTGGAAATGAAGCCCTTGCAGCATGTTTCCTTAAGGGACAGGGCTCAAGAGGCAAATGGGAGTCAGATGCCTCAATCCAGGCAAGATGGGAGCGTTGCTTGAGGACATAACGGGAGGATTTCCCTCCGTCAGGAACATATGTCTGTTGACTGTTAATGAGATTTACAATCTTCCTCGAGCCTCATCTGCTTCTAGATCCTGATGATACACAGTAGCCAATAGGAAACATCTAATAATTCGTTATGAATAACTTATTTGATGAATTATTTGCTTTTTTTTCTTTCTTTCTTTCTGTTTTTCAAACTGCCTGTGAGCAGCATAGTGGTTTTCTCACAGTCTTGCAACTCAAAATACTTGCTGACTAATTTCTGCAAGTAATTCCTGGCCAATAGACTTCATTCTCAGGCAGTTTCTATGAATGGGCGAGATTTCCAGTTGGAGCTCCAATCAATCATAGCTGCCTGGAGGAGGACAGCCTCTCACCCATGTCATTGTTCCGACACTGAGCCTACACATTCCAAAGAAAGAAATACTGGTCAAAAATTACTGATTTTGCAGATTTTCATGCCAGACATGGCCTCCAACATAGCTTTCAGATCCCTGGGGCAAAGGTACCAAAACCACAGCATGCAGGAAGCAATTGCTGCTCTTGAGAGGTGCTGAGCATTCCCACCTCATGCTGGGTATCCTTATCAACCTGTTTGGATACTCAACCATTTCAGAAAATGGGTCCAAGAATACCTTCATGCAAAAGTCAAGGTGCAGGCAAATAGCTAATAGCCTTTCAAGTCATCATGTTTCCTGAGGGCTTCATCGAGGAAGTCATTGATGTCATCCAGACTTGACCAACACCAAATACCTCAAAACTGCAAATTCAAGGCTGGGAGCCATTTCAGAAAATGTAGGCCATAGCTCTGCAATGTTATAGTCTTTGGTCCAAAAAAAAAGTTGCTTTTTTTTTTTTGAGACGGTTCTCAAAAGAATGTGCTCTGACAAATTCCCAGCAAATGAAAATTGGAATTTTGTTCTATTTATACTTTTAGCAAATCCACAGACAATATAAATGAATTTGGAATACAAAATGGAACGTATTAACCAGAGTAGTGAGAGATAGTTACATACCCTTCATACAGCAGTACACAGTAATCCGGCCAAAATATTTCAGAACTAATTACTGTACATCCTTCTAATCCCTGGTAGAGAAAAATAACATATATTTTTGGAAGTTCATTGGAAGCATCTGTTTAAGATGCTGTTAATCCTTCATTCCAAAAAAAAATCATTGGCTGGATGATAATGAAACAGCCCTGTTTGCGCTCAATGTGTTAAGACCTAAAACCCATCTTGGTTAAAGCTGATTATTTCGTATAAAGGAACATAACTCAATTCCTTTTCTTCTTGTTTTGCTTTCCTTTCTTTCAGTGAGATTTTTCCATTGCTACTTTGGTTTTCTAGATGGCAGCTGGCAGTAGAAAATGATTGGCTTTAATCTCAAATTTCAAAATCAATACAGTGCGGGTACTATTGATTTTGGCATACCGGGATGACCCCGGGGTGTTCACAGCAACCAAAGAGGACTTTTGATGTTTCTGGACCTTCTTCAATTGGAATTGCTAAAAATCCCCCACCCTCCTAAAGCTCAGGAGTGCCAAAATAACTTTGCTTTGCAGCAACACACCCCATTGTGCACAGCGGTGTCCTGGCACAGGACACCTGTGGATCTAGTAACCAAGGTGTCCCTCTACATCTCATGAAAACATGCCATTTCACCTAAGACAGGCTAAAGAAAGCTTTTAGAACCTCATTTGCTTTCATTGAGAAAATACTCAGGAACTGGTATTGGAAATGTAGCAAGGGGTGGCTCTCATGTCTGAGTTCTGTTTTTTGCCATTCCTGTTGAAAATGCATTTGCAAGCAACCTTAAATCTCAGACTTCCTAAGTTTTGAGTACTTCACTCTGTGACTTTAATATTCTTTAACCATATGGGTTTCTCTGCAATCTTAAATGATTTTTTTGAAAGGTCTGGATTCAATTTCTCTAATAGCCTCAGTGTTTTCAGGCCAGCTAAGATCACTCTCGCAGTTCGGTGTGAGTTTGGGACGTTGCCCAGAGCAAACAATAGAGGAGCTGTGGGTTTTTTTTCTTTTTCTTTTCTTTTTTTTTTTTCTTTTTTTTTTTCTTTTCTCCTATAAATTTTATGAATTTCAGATTGATGTTTGTTGAGTTTATATATATATATATATATATTTTATTATTATTATTATTTTTGTCTTATTAAAGATGGTTGAAGAACAAAATAAATTTCTCAGAGCTGCCATGCAGCCATTGAGTACCAGGCTGCATTGCACTCCAGTATAACATCCGTCCTTCCTCCAGACTGCCACTAGCTTGGGACAAATTAAAAGACTCTCAGGCCTTTCAGTGACTAAGTGACTGTTTTTTCCCACCTATTGAAGACACCTGTGCTAGGCTTGCATGAGTCACCAGATCAAGGGGTCCGTCTTTCCCTCCAGCTCTGGGACCACCCTGAAGATGACTGAGGTTAGACAAACGTGTGTCTCTCTGCAAGTCAAGAATACGCTCACAAATAAAAGAAGTCATTTCCTTACATCCAAGAAGTGGTTCAAAGAGCATAACAATGAGTTTTTGCAAGAGCTGGTCTTGCATATAGTCCTGCTGAGCATTTTTGCTCAGGTTCTGGGGAGCGGAGACTATATTTCCAAAATGTGGTTTGTTGTGCAACAGAAAGAAATTGCGGATGCACAGGAGGAGAGGGTTTGAATTCAGGGTGAAGCTGATAATGTAATGAAAAGGTCTGAGAAATAGAAGTAGAACAAAATTTGATAGGGACAAGGGCAAAGTATTACACTCAGACAGCAGGCACTGTCCCCCACTGTTTCACCAGGGAGGTGGGCTGGAGGAAGCCCAGAGGGAGGCAGCAGGAGTCATCCGAGGTACAGAAAATATGATCTGCAAGGAGAGATTGAGAGAACTGGTGCTGTTTAATTCACATGAGAGAATACTAAAGGGAAAATACACTAAAGGATGGGAATATATATTTAGCATCAGCAAAGAGAAGGTTTTGTTCAGTAGGTCCATGGAGGATAGGACAGGAATCTGCAGAGCTGCAGATTCAGGCAAGGCATCAGGAGAAACATCCTAACAAGCAGGAGGGAGACATCTCTGCCAGGCCACGAGAAGATGCTGGGCAGCCATCAGGGAAGGCTTAGAGAGGAATTTGGGATTCCTCCATGAGTATATTGGTTCAAGATGCCCTGCACTGAGAAGTGAGAGTGTGAGGGAGCCCAGTGCCATACAGAAAAGTTGCATTTCATTTTGGGGCACATAGTAGGATGGGATGGAAATGGGGACACATTTTATAGAGTACTGTGTCTTACAGAGTGGCTTTGAGATTTCAAAAATGTCTCTGTGCTGATGAGTGAAACTGGAAGCTTAGGGGAACATCAGAAACAAGAAACTATTTTTCTAATTATTGGTCAAAAATGAAACTTTTTACAAAAGAGGTTTATATTTTGTAGTTCTCCTGACCTATGCCTTTTTCTTCTGAAAAGCCAAAACAAATCCAAATTGTGAAAATGTTGTGTTATGACATACTGAGATTGGCAACTGTGTTTCCTGTGCTCAAACCAGCACAATTCTGCAGCTAAAATAAAACAAAATGAGGCTGGGCGGGGGTGTCTTTTTTTTTAATTTAACCATTGAAATCCAAGACGAAATATTTCAACTGGCCTAAGCCGCAACAACAACAACTGTTTTACATTCTCTGCTCACTGAAATGTGCTCAGCCGTAGCCAGACTCCCGCTGTCCCAGCTTGGGGTGGGATGGAGGAGAGAGGAGAACACGTCTGAAACTTGCAACTCAACTCAGGCTGGAGGAGCTGCTCCCTGCCCTGCTTCCTCGTCCAACAGAAGTTCCAAATCTTGCTTTCTTGAAACTTTTTTGCTGTTTTGAGGCTAGCGAGAGTGGTGCCTGAAAGTTTCTGAGCTGAAAGATGGCTTGTGAGCACTAGTTTGGTGAGATGCATGTCTGTATGTCATGGCAGAGAGGCTTTCTGCCCACGTCTGCTTTTCAGAGCTCTTCCAACTGCTCCAGCAGAGAGCTTTGGGGATGTCGTGGCATTAAGAGGGGAAGCTTAGTTGTTAACGATGGGGTGCAAAGTGCCCTGTGTCTGATGCCTAAGAGCAAAACTGATCTGAAAGTCCAAGCTCTGGAGAGGTAAAAGATGTGGGAAGTGGGAAGTTCACATCCTACTGAACCATAAGATTGTGTTTGAGCTAGTTAAACTTTGTAGACAACAAAAGAGATCACATCAGAAGAGGCAAGAAGATAACAAATGGTTCCCTTTTAAAAGCAGAACAATAAAGGCTATTCGTTCATCATTTGAATTTCTTGCCTAATGAAATTGGATACAGTCTGAAATCCCCCCATAAGCCAAAAGCTAATTCATTTCCGCATTTGAAATGCGTGTTATCAATTACTGACTGTAGATCTAATGATTTCCATAGCTAGTTTTTATTCTGATACAAGTGGCTTTGAGGATTTATTGATGACGGGTGTATAAAAAAGAAATTCAGAAATGTACACTGAATTCATCTCTGCACTGTACATGCAGCTATTGAGTCTTTGAACCACATCTCAGCCAGGCAGATAAATATCTTCTTCTCATCAGCAAACTTTAAAGGCAGCCTAAATTTAAGATTTTCACTTGAATTCTCCATGTCTCCTGAAGGACAGAGTCCTGCATGAGGATGAGCAATGGGTATGATGCGGGGGTGATGCAGGGAAGGTTATGGTCCCTTCTTACCTGGCTTGGAATTTGGAAATGTCCCCAGTAGTTCTCCAGACCCCAGCTTTCCTCCCAGAACCAGGTAGGCTCCGTAAGATGAAACATTAAAATAACACACCTATCTGATGTAAGCAGCCAGAGTGATAGTTTTCGGTTTGAATATACAGTTTCCAGATCGAAATTAAGCAAATGAGACAGCGGTCTTATCCTGGGAAGCCCCATGAAGGTACAGGCATATGTTAGTGGCAGGGTATGCTGTCCCCCGCTCCTGCCCTGCACCATACTAGTTTACCCACGTCTTCATCAATTTATTTTGGACTTTTTTTTATATTTTTACCTACCAGAGCCACATTCCCAGCCTCATATCTTCAGGATGTCCTTAGGAGTCACCTTTAGCCTGAAGCAAGGGAGAAGGTCGGGAGGGACATGAGGACACCAGAGCTGGTGGCAGCCCCAGCTCACCCATGGCAGTGGGCACAGTGTCCTGGGAGGGGTCTGTCCTCTGTCTGGGGCAAGGTAGGTATTTCTGCCTACATTTTATCACTACAAAACACCCTCTAAAGTTAGCTATTTGCAAAACTCATGTGTGCATGGTTTATCCCCTGGAGCCCGTTTGCTAACACTCCCATTTGCACTTGATTAACATGCTGGATTCACCTCCAGCTCTCTCAACCCCAAGCACCAGCATCCAGCGAGCAAGCAGCCCCGCATTGGTCTCACCCCAGCCACCATAGACATGTCCCACCCACCCAAGGGCTCTGTCAGGCTTTCCTCCAGGGTACACAGCCTAAGCAGAGGGTTTCAGACAGTTTTAGTGCATTCTCATGTCCGTGCATGGCAGCATGCAATGTTTTCTTCTCTTTTATTGTTTATTATAAAACTGGCTTAATATTTTCAGGGGAGAGGAAATTTATGGGGCCAGAGCTCCAATCATTATAAATCAAGCAGAATGTACAAACACAAGAAGTGAAAAGTAAAATAGTACGTTGCAAATCATTCACGTCAATAATCTAGGTCGTTATTTGTAGCCAGCAAAGGAAATTGGACTTTTTAATATGTAGCACATTAACCTAAGTGTCTGCTTAAATGGAGCTGCGTTTTTAATGTGTTGACATATTAACACAAGTACTCTTTCTCTAATTCTCCCAACCTTAACATAACAATAATATTGTTAAATCATTAGCAGACCTTTAAAGAAATATTAATTCTCCCTAATAAAATATTGAATAACATGTTTTGCTGTTGCCTAGCCACACTGGATAAGCACTGTTCACCTGGTCATACCTGCCCCTCCTGAGGTTTCATAGCTGCAGAAAGCATACGCTCAGGTACGCCAAGCAGAGGGACAAACTTTTCAGCAATAACTCTGGGAATTCAGGCAGGCAAAGAGCACAGGGGGCAGGACAACTAAATTCCTACTCTTTTTCTCTGGTGATGAGGAAGACGATGACCAGTGTGTAGCCAAAGAGATGCTTCTGATGATTCCTCCACACCATCACGTGAGCTCCTGAGGATGCTCTGGTACCCTCCTGAGCCCCCAGGCAGGGTCTGGTCCTGCACCATGGGCAGAGCAAATGTGGCACTGGACCAAGGAGGATATAAAGCTGATGCCACACGAAGTGGATGCTCAGGGAATGAAATGGGAAAAGAGCTCCCACAATGACACTGCAGAAGCAGACAGTGGTCATTTTTGTTCATCCTCCTCTGCTTCCTCATTCTACTCTGCTTCCTCATCCTCCTTCCAAAGCTCTCTTTATTTTGATTCATTTTCTTCTTGTTTAATATGGTGTGTTTATGGGCAGAGTGTGCTCAGGATGGTGTATAATGGGACCAACTGTGCAGAAATGTCATGCATGCAAAATCTATGCAAAGCCCCTGCTATGCTTTTGCCTGAATCAATTTAAAGAAGACGCTCCATAAAACAGGATAAAGCCAGATTAAGTGCATACAAATGAGGCAGCCCAGGCAAGGTTTTCAGAATTTGTTGAAGGCAGATGGAATACAAATGGAGAGAGAGATTGCACCGGTGCATGCGTAAAGCACACTTGACAGATATATCCAGGGGGGTTGGAGGCGAGAGGGGCAGACTAAGGAGAAGCCTGCAAAGGTGACCAGGAGACAGAGGGGACAATATGCCAGGCACGAGGCCACTCTGACTTCACAGCTGCGTGGTCTTCAGCTTCCCAGCCGAGTCCCCAGACAGCAGCACAGGCTGGTGTTGGCAGCTTCGTGAGAAATAGAGGCATTAAGCAGATTCTGCAGCAGGAAAATCTGATTGGTATTGCTGCCCCAACGTTATTTGCTTTGCTTTCACATTTATTTGATATTCTCCTATCATTTTCAGTTCTCAGCCTGCTGCAGATTTTCCTACCGACAATGCGTAACAGCCTCGGCAGGACGGCGATGCCCTGCGTGTGACGCGGGTGTGCAAAATGCCCTGTGAAATAAGGAAACCAGATTGGGAACTTCTGTTCTCGTAATCCGAGAACGAGGGCAGCGCATTGAAAACTGATGAAAGGAAGTATTTTTTTCACACAATTAGTTGCTGGAAATCATTGCCAGGAGATTTTGCTGAGGCTGAAAACTTGGCAGGCTTCAAAAAGCGAATTGGGCATTTACTTGGATGGCAAGAACACCTAGGGCAGAGCTCTAGGTGACCTGCAGCAGGCTGCATAGCCCACAGCCCTCTTGGTAAGGGCCTTTTAGTTTGGCTCCTGAAGAAATAGAGCCACGCAAGTTTGCAAGTCCACGTGCCAGCATTCTGGCTCTTCCTCCGTCTTCTGCATCTTCAGGGCACGTCCCGCTGTAGGTGGCCAAGGGCTGCGTAACTCAAAGATGCTTCACTTCCTAGTGGTCAGGCAGAGATGAAGCCCTTCAACTGTGCCTCCTAGGACCGGTACAACAGGAAGCAAAATTTCCACTGAGCTCATTCCTGCCTGGATGCAGCCTGTGCTAACTCGGGAGGCAGACTCACCCGTCGCTGGAGCCCACGTGCTGCAGTACTGATGGACAGTCAGTGGCTTCCAGGGGGACTTGGGGAAAACAATGTATGCTCTGGCTGCTGGGGAAAAAAAAATCACTTGGAAACAGAGCTCCCAGGCCTTGGGCTTGGAGTCAGGAGGAAAAACCCATGTGAGCAGGAGCCGCTGTTGTTGTTCGTGCATGTCCCTAGGACGTACGGGCTGGCGGAGACGAGGGTGCTTCATGTGCTTGGGTCTGCCCCTCAACAGCACCAAACCCCATCTGCTGTTTTGTTCGGGGGCATATATTAGAGAAAATTTATTCTGAATCTATTTAGGAAATCCTAAATATTTCATTGGCACTGTTTAAGATATTCTCACAACTTCAAACCAAGCATATGGCCCTAGGAAGAAAAGAGGAATTGAAACTAATGACTATCAAACTCTGCAACCAATCTGCAGTCCCCTTTTGATAAAAGAGAGAGAGAGAAAGAGAATTTAATGCCAATTATTTCAGAAAGTTAAGTGAATACAGAAACTTATGTATCTGGCAAATCTGGACCTGTTTTCCTTTGGGTGTTTTTTTTTTTTTTTTTTGTTTTTTGTTTTTTGTTTTTTGTTTTTTGTTTTTCAGAGAGCTTTGTTTTCTGTCAAACTGATTGTTATTCAACCCTTCAGCCCTGTGATAGAAACCTCATGTGGCCAATGAACACCTGAAAATGCTGTGCAGGGTGGGACTCTGCCTTCTGAAGTTAAAAATATACAGCCAAAGAATCAGCCACATATTTCATTCACACTAAAAATTAGAAGATCTCGGAAAACTTGACTTTCTGAAAGTGAAAAGCTGTCAGTGCTCTTCAAGATGTCACTTTCCATGAGGAAAACTGGGAGATTCTTCACTCAGAGGGCGGTGAGGCCCTGGAGCAGGCTGCCCAGAGGAGCTGTGGCTGCCCCATCCCTGGAGGTGCTCCAGGCCAGGCTGGATGGGGCTAGGGGCAGCCTGGTCTGGTGACAGGGGGTCCCTGCCCATGGCAGGGGGTTGTAACTGGGTGGTCTTTAAGGTCCCTTCCAACCCAAACCATTTTGCGATTCTGTGAAGCCATGCAGCCTGTGAAAATGCACAAACTGCCTTTTATCTCTCCATGTGTGCCTCTGCATGCTCCCCGAACAGCTGTGCTCTGCTAGCACTGGGTGAGCCCCAGGGCGCAAGGAGCTGGGTTTGGGAGGAGGAAGGAGAAGATGCTCTGCTTCTTGCTATTTATGGTTGAATAATTTAGGTTTTAGATTTGAATTCAGGTGCCTCTGAAGCTGACAATTTCACTGCCTTCTCCAGAGCAACAAGCCCTTCATTTAAACATGAGATTGGTTTTGGCTGCTAGCCTGAAACGCTCTTGTCGATGTGCAGGCCACTTGGAGATGCTGAGGGGTGACAGGACGAACTCCTGGGGTCTCTTCCAAGCAATTTAAGGATCTCTGCCGGGTCCCAGCTATTTCCCTTTACTTCTTGCT